>NC_140707.1:43862500-43872500 GCF_050655825.1 Lonchura striata | reverse complement strand
AAAGTGAAAGTTTTTGGGAAGGAGTTTTTGTTTCTAAATAAGAGTAGCTAGAAGAGTAAATCTGTGTTCTAAGGAACGTGGAAGTAGAATTATCACTGAGCAGGAACATGTTAATTTCTATTTGCAAAAGGAAAAAAAGGTATTTTTATAGAAAGATAACAATACTAATGATAGAGAAGTTTTCTACCACGTGACTTATACTACTAGGAAAGGAGCTTGTCACTAGAAAAAATAGAGTAAATATCAGTATAATACCTTCAGATTTCTTTTAAACTAAATGTGGAAAGTGGACCTAAATTTTGCCCAGGTAGTTTCAGTAGGGTGGGAATTCAGTACAGTGGAAAGTTTTACACATTGTAGCCTAGTCTTCTTCCATTCCATAAAACAGAGTTCTTGGCTTTTATTTTTCATTCTCCAGTAACTTTGATCTTGAGGTAGAGGTTACTGTAATATCACACCAAATTCCCTATTTAAATGGTGTATTGTTGATGCAATCAAAAAAATCTTGAGTTCTCTTAGTTTTCTTTTGTATAAAGTAATACAGCTTAGAATTGACCTTTATACTGCTTATTTTAAGTATATCAAAAGACAATTTTGCTATAAGAGCCACAACTCCATATGTTGTAAATGAAAAGTTCACAGTTTCTGTGAATAAAATACATCCTTTTAGTGTTTTCACTATTTGGGTGTGAGCAAGAGAGGCTTATGTGCCAGTTTTCAGTTTGTGACCACCTTCAATTTCTTTTGGGATGCTGTACAATATGAAGAATGTGCTCTATATATCCTTTGACTTAATCAAGTTCAAAACATGTTATTTAACCAAGCACTATAATAATTCTTTTTCCTATTACCTTACTAGAGCTCTCAGATTATTCTATCAATTTATGGAAGATTAACTCCAAACAAAACTCTGGGGCCAAGGAGAGGTGGTGCCTTACATAAACGTAATGAAACCTTGTAAATGTAACATCACACATTATAGTTACCTCTGTATCCTAAAAAGAAAAATAAAGTCAATGATGTTGTTAAAATAGATAAATTCTCTACTTAGAATCCTTTTAAGACATTGAATTCCAGGTGTATTCTAGTCATGATCTAATAAATGCTAAGTATTGGAGATTATGGCTTCCCTCAATCTATTCGCTCTGCTCCTTTTTGTAAAGCTCAAGTTGCTGTTGTCCATCTTCTCTGCCACAACACAGTGCTGGCTTATATTCAGTTTGCTGCCATACCAGGGCCTCCAAGTTCTTCTCTGCAAAGCTGGTCCCCAGCCAATCCATCACAGCTTGTATTGTTGCTGGGATTCCTCCTTCTCAGGTATAGACCTGCACATTGATGCTTTCTAAATTTCATGAGATTCCTGCTGGCCCATCCCTTAGCCTGTCTAGGTCCATTTGAATGCCAGCCTTACCTCCTGATTGGTTGTCTTTTGCATACTCAAGGTCATTGTTGAAAATGGTAAACAGGAATGGCAATTGATGATAGCAGCTACATAAAGAGGAAGGACAGAATCTTACACCTTTCTTTAATCTTACCTTTTCTGTCCTCTTTTTATTTACACTTAGATAATAATGTAAAATGCAATCTCAAGCTGGTTCTCTATAACTACCCGCTGTGGATTATTAGCATCTATATAAGGTCAATATCCTTCCATCTTCCTCTGTGTTTCCTAGTTCTTGAATAAACAGCTTGAAAAGGTAAATGAGTGTCATCAGGCTTTCTACGCTCAGCTCTTGGTGAAATGTTAAAAAGAAACAAGATGCCTTTTATATGCTGAAGCTTAAAAAGTATTAAGCAGTTGTGCAGAGCAGTGCTGGTATCTGTTGAAATACATCTACAGTCACTAGCCCAGTGAAGACAGACAGAAGGAAAGAAGTGGACAGTAGTTCTGAAACAAGCATTCTGCAGCATTTCAAACTGCACAGTAGAGATATAATTATCACTGAATTTTAGAAACTATTTAAAAGTAAAGGTGAATAAAAGCTGTGACTTCAAAATTGTCAAGTATATCTATGCAGCATTCATAACATAATCTGTCTATCCTGAACACTGCCTAAATATGAGTTCCTTGTATGTTGACAATGCTTAACATAAATAAAATTATTTTCAAAGTTGTATCACCTCTCCCAAAAATACACAGCTTTTAGGAATTTTTTTCAACTCTGAAGAAGCTCTTTTGCAATAATCTCAAATTGCTTCAATCTCCAGGAATTAAAATATACATTTGATTAATCTTATTTCACATTTTTCCTTATTACACATTGTTTTCTATCTGAAATGTATACAGTGTAGGAATGTACTTCATCTTCCAGAAATGTATTAACATTGACTAATTATCAGAGTGAAGTAATGCAGAATCCATGGAAGCAAAGATTTGGTTTCAGGCGATTAACCTGGATTTATGTTAAAATACAGCATGTTTATGAGAATTTGCTAAGTGCCTAAAAAATCTAGACATTCAAGAAGGAAAACCACTGGTCTTTTAGACTCTGAAAATGCTGATTACAATATATTGCTGATTATAAAGACAATCTTGAATATAACATTATATTCACTTTTATATCTATCAAGTGTGCAAAAACATAAGTTACAGTAGGTTGCTTTCTAGTAAAAATTATTAGTGGAGTGTGGCAATGTTTTGTTGTACTTGTTTGCATGTTTTTTTCCACATGGATGAATTTTGTTCATATCAACTAGTATCTGAAAGCAAGAGATTTTTGCTTAAGAATCTTTTTGCTTGGTGGCTTCTGATTGTGGTCTGTAAAGTTTGCATTCTGTTGACTGACTGCTCCAAAAAATAAAATCACATGAATTACAGGTTATTTGCATTTGCACTCATATTATTGACACACAGACTTGAGAAAGTCTCATTTTTAGCACTGACTAATGCTACTATTTCTAAACAAGCATTTGAAATTGCTCTTAATTTTTTGCTTTTTCCATATTCCTATCATTGATTTCATACTGATAAGGCAGAATATTTTTACAAAGGTATGGAGAAGAAGTATACCAGATGTTTAAGCTGTCTTCTCACAAATAGAAGTTCTTTCTCTGGGAAGAACCAAAAGTTTGAGACACCTCATTATTGTTTTTCTCTTGCTTGACTATAGGAAGCATCTGTATTGCTTTAGTTGCATTGGTAAGAAGGGAAAGCAGTAAGGTAGGAACAGCTCTCAAAGCTGGTTAGTTGAAGTAGTAAAATCAAATTCTACATCTTTAAAACACAAAATATTCCTTTGCTTCTATGTCCAGAATGGATTCTGCCTCTGAAATTGCATTATACTTCCATTTTTTTAAAATCTGCTTTTCAGTATTTAACTTTTTCTCATTTGAATGATTTTTTTTTTCACTATTAGACTGTTAACAACTTGATTTTTTATTTGCTCTGTAATAGTGTTGTCATGTAGGGATGCTGTTACAGAATAGGTCTCATGCAGGTATTCAAAGCAAAATTCTCTTATAGTGAAAATTGGCAAATTAATTAAAACTATTGTTGAAGAAATTTGAGTGATTCTAGAATCCCTAAACTGGATACACACTAGCACCTTATTTTCAGCAGAGCAATAGAAACAGGAGAATGAGTCTACAATGCAAAAGAATAGTTTTCATGTCACCAGTTTTACTGTGTGTTTTAAAAATGAATACTAGCAATAATTTAGTGAAGCACCCCTAGTCTGTCTTCTCTTTTTGTAAGTGGGAAGATATTTTTGCTTCCACTTACTCTGGTCAGCATGCACAATTGAAGTGAATGATGCTTACATGACCAAGTTTCTACCCACTACATACCACCTTCTTGATGTTCTTGAAATACTGGCTTATTCAGTGGCCATTCTTGAGTTTTGGCCCAAGTACTATTCTCAGTTCACAAAATAAATATTTAAACCATGAGCAGGTTCATTAACTTGGCCACAGACCTGTGGCAATTTTCTATCAAAGCAAAGACAAAAATTCAATTGTAAACTTGGCAGGCTTGTATTCAGGAGGGCTAGACACTTCTGAATCCACACATGCTCATTCCTTGCTTCTTCTTTAAGCTAGAAAGGGAAACATGGATGAACACAAAATGAAAGGCGATTTTTCTTTTTAACCTCTGTAAATCTATTGTCCACTTTTTCAGAGAAAATTCAGCTTTTCCATAACACTGAGCAAGGTTCAGTCTTCCCATTTCTGTATAAATGTCTGATGAATGCAGCCTCAGTAGTGCGCTGATAAATGGGTGCTGGGGAGAATTTTTCTTGAGACAGTATTGCTGAGAAAAGCTGTTTGCCTTCAAATCCTAAAACTTTCCTTTCTTTGGCCTATTCCAACTTCTTTCTATACTATAGTAGAGCAAGCCTATGTCTTAAGTAGGTAGAGAACATGTTAAACATTGCACATTGGTGAGCTCCTTGAGCAATGTCACCTCAGTTTTAGGATCATGGCCATCAACTAAATTAAGTTGGTTCTGTTTGTAGAATTGCATATCTTTGAACTCACAGGAGGAAAACATTCTTCAGTGTGAAATGTGTTACTTCCATAGCAGAGTTAATACAATTTATGCAAATATTGCTGTTTCAGCCTTAGTTTATCAATAGCAGTGGGAATGGGCCTTGCTGTCTTCTCTATGGATGCCATTCATTGTAAATCATTCAGTTTGAACTTTTCTTAAGACCTTCCCCTAGCATAAATGCAGCACTGTGCTGAAGCGTGAGTATTAAATTCCTGGAACATCTTGCCATCAGTTTTGTCTCAAGTAACTACAGCATCCAGGTACTTTATATTGAAGGTGTTAAAAAAGCAGTGCATGACTTAACTTCGTTCTGCTTCAGAATTGACTGCTTAAGCAAAAAAGCATAAAAATAAATGGGGTGCCAAATGCAGTGTACCTGAAGAGTGTTACTAAAACATCTCAGTTAAAAAGCTGACTATGCAACAAAACACAGGAGCAGTCATCTGAAAATGTGATCCAAGTATTTGACATCCTCAGGACTATCTTAAGAATCCTCAGGACTGTCTTAAGACAATGAAAAACACCAAAGAAAACAGCAAAAAGGATCTGAAAAATATATTTAAAACCCAATGAAAATCAATTTGCTGAAGGCTGCTGTTAGGATTTTTTTTTCCCATGTAGGATCCATGACCCTGAAAACTCTCTTTAGGTTATATGTTTAGTCATTGAGTTAAAATAAAACAAACTTCTTTTTTTTCCTTTTAGGTCTCCTTAATAAAAAAAAATCCTTCAAGCAATAAAACTACCTAAGTTTAATCACTTCTTTGGCTAAGGAGATTGGAAACCACTCTTTGAGAATCAGAAGAAAGTCAGCAGGTCAACAAAGTATAATGCTGCCAGCTGAGATTTCTTCTGATTTTTAAAAGAATAATTTAGGTGGTATGCAAAAAATGCCTTTAGGCAGAACCTTTAGGCAGAAGGGGAAGACATGTCATCCCAGCTTTACTCAGTCACATTGTTTTGTGGTTGCAGCACAGTCAGCACTGTACTCTCTGATGCCTTTGAGACTTATTCAGCTGAGCAGAAAAACTCTGGACTCCTTCTGCAGTAAAGCACAGGTGTGAAAGGGAGCTGTTGATGAACTGAGGAGAGTTCACTGGAGGGCCATTGGGATAGCAAAGGCAAGGGAGCGCTTCCCCTGTGGGAGAAGGCTATGGGAACTGGGCATTATTCAGCTGGGACAAGAGATGGTTTCACAAGGAAAGAAGAGCAGCCTACTGGTACCTCTGGGGATGATTTTAGGAAGATAGGCTGTAGACAGTAGTGACATGGTGGTAAGATTAGAAATAGGTATAAACTAAAACATGAGATGTATACAACTTAACGACATTTTGTAGCTTTTGTGGTCCATAAATGTTACATGTTCTGCTTTTTGTTTTGCTAATGTACATGTTCAGTACTTAGAAAATAAATTTCTTGAGAGATTTTAAGGATGAAGGTTTTCTTGTATAATTGACTCTTGAAGTTGTTTGGTAAGCCTTTAAGATTATACTGTTTTAATTAAGACTGTTATTGAAACTTTATTGCATATGTATGACAAAAGAAACAAGATCTAGAGGAATCTAGTGTGATTATCTAGAGGAAAAGTCCTACAGGAGATTGAAATTGAACATAGTAACTGTAATTATCTAAAAGGAAGTCTATTACAGTATGATAAAACTGTCAAAATAACAATTGAGAGCTTTCACAAGTTACACAGAAAATCAATAAAGCTAATCTTACGTCATAGCTTGAGAATCTAGAAATTGTATTTTGACCTTAGTTCACAATAGAGCCATTCAAAACATATTTAATAAATGGGTCACAGTACTTTTTCTTAATTAAAAATTAAAATTGTTCCCAGTTGTTTTCTCCAATGAAGTAGGGAATATGTTTCCAGTCCACATGGTGTGCCTGTTATTTTACTGATTGCTTAATCTTTTTAGGGAATTCTTATTTGATTTTGATCTGTTCATGTACAAAAATTTTGGGATTTTTCCATGTAATTTGCTTTATTTTCCATTCTGTATAGGATCTATCCTCCATATATTCCACAATATCTGAATGCCATCCAGTTGTGTGTTAAACTGCATGGCTACATCTCTTGTTTTTCTCTTCTTTTCTCCAAAGGAGAAGGTGTTTGGTTTAGTGGGTATGCTGGCTTTGGCTGGGGTAGCAGTAAATATTTTCAAGTGGATGTTTTTTGGGTTTGTTTGTTTGTTTTGTTTGTTTTTCTTTAACTGCTGAGCAGGGATTAGACAGAGCCAAGGCCTTTTCTGCTTCTTGTACTGCCAGGCTGGTGAGGAAACTGGGGTGCATGGGAGGCTGGAAGGAGACAGGTGACCCTAACTGACTAAAGAATATTCCAGACCATGTGACATCAAGATGAATAAAATGAGAGGAAGAAGGAGGAAGGGGATACATTTCGATTGATGGTCTTTGTCTTCCCAAATCACTGTTACCCATCATGGGTCCCTGCTTTCCAAGGGGTAGCTGAACACCTGCCTGCCCGTAAGAAAAAATGAATTATTTCCTTGTTTTGCTTTCCCTGTTTTTCACTTTCCATATTAAACTGTCTTTATCTCAGCCTGTGAGTTTTCTCACTTTTACTCTTCCAGTTCTTTCCCTGATCCTGCTGGTGTGGTAGTAAATGAGCAAATAGTCATGATCGTTTCAAAAAACTTACTGACAATGTGTTTCTTCCAACTCTGCCCTCCAGCAAGCAGTTACTGACAACCTTTACCCACTGATCTTTTGTGTCCCAAAGAAATTCTTAAAAGAAATTTTAAAACACTTTATTTGTTTTGTATCACTTCCAAAATGCTGATGTTTTTTTGAGAATTGCTTGGTTTCCTTATAATTTTGAAAACTAACAGTAATAGATATCCAGCATTTTAAAATCCTGTGACATCTTTGTCCCTGATAAACATCATGTGGTTATGGGTTTCATAAATGTGTCTTTGCATAGAAAAAAGGTTTATATATGACTGCTTTCTTCAGAATTCCTATGAGTGTTCTGACACACAGCAGAAATGGTAAGCAGGCATTGTTTTTTTTGGTATCCCTTTTTTTTGTGTCTTCTAAAGTAAATGTTTAATTTCCCAAATGTTTTGTGTTTCTTTAGACCACCACCGATTTTTTTTCTCTCATTGAACTCCTAATTCTCCCAGTATGCATTTTTGAGATACGAGGACAGAAATCAGTGTAATAGTTGCAGATGAGTTTAAGCAGAAGTTATCCATTATGAGGAGTTTCTTAATATTTTCAAATCCATTTCTTCTTATTTAGTCTGATTAAAATCAATTGTTAGGGAATGCACAGGCATTCCTTGTGCATTGTTTTAGCTCATTTAGAGACTAGTAAAATGTAATAGTAACTGACCTGTTTCTTCCACCATGTATTACTGCATATTATGATTCGGGAATATTTTGTATCTCGGGCTCTAGTGTCTCTGAAGACATAACCTCCAAGTGCTAAACCCCAGTTTCTTCACCTTTCAAACACTGGAATTGCATAATTCAGATTAAATTTGCACTCAGAGTTGCAGTCCCAAGTATCTCCTTATAAAATGCAACTCTGTCTATTCCCTATTTTTGTTATCTTTCGGAAAGCTACAAACAACTGAAAATTGAAGTAATAGAAACAGCTTTTTAAAATAATTTTGAGTCCTTGACAATACAATTAATCCCAAGCTTAGTTACAAGACTGTAGAATTTCTTGCCTTTCTCAAGCTCCCAAATCAGATTTCCATTTACTTTTCTGAAAAATTGTCTTCTTCCTGATTCAGGGCTGATTCTCTTTTTTCTCAGTGCTTTCCTCTGCTGATCTCATGTGACAGAACTGTTTACTTGCATTGAGTATCAAAATTTGTTTGAATTACATTTAATTTAATGTTTCTTTTCAGATTAGTAAAACAATTCAGTAGACAGAATGAAGAGGCACATGTGTCACTTAAAAAATCCTTTTTCTCAATCTGCTATTGAAGCATGTATTCATTTAGCCTTTTCTCTGAAATTCCATTGCTTTTCTGTCCATAAATTAAATGAGAGCCCAGCCCTGAAAATACTTATGCAAGGCCATCATGTGTTTGACCTGAAGCTTGCAGCTATGTAGAGCTGCAGTTTTTCAATAGTTGCCAGTTTACTCAGATTCATCGTCAGGATTGTAACCTGAGTTTGACATATTTGAATCCTCTATAACCTCTTCATTTAACTTTTGTTAGGTTCTTACAAAACCTTTTAAACAACCTGATTTACTAAGTGTCAACCTATGTCATACCAATGTTAACTTTTGTTGTGAGGAAATGGACATGTATTTCTCTCTTTCGCAGAGTTTAACCCTTGACAGGGCTTTGGGATTTTTCTCTGCTTGTGTCTGTGTGACTAGTTTGTTTCCTTGGCTACTACTAATGAACTTCAACAAAGATTTTATATAAAAATTCATTTTCTTTAATTTTCTTTTTTATGACATGCCCAAAAACTGCAAGAGTTTAGTGATGTAGCAACTTTTTGCTGTCGTATAGGTCATTCCTTAGTGTATCAGTCACTTAAGTGCTTGTTGGAGTGATCATTAAAAACATACTGTAGTGGACATAGACTTTATTGTATAATTCCCTAATCACTGCTAACTTATCTTAGCATATAATTGCCACTAATATTTACCCTCTTTCAAGTTTTCTCTACGATTTGCTGGTATGTTATTTCACAGTGTAGGTGGATAGCATAAATTAAAGATTAAATCCTGGCCTAGAGAAGCTTATTTTCCTATTAACGGAAAATCATTACACCTTAGTGAAAAATCATGTCCAAGATGTTTAACAATGTATGTCAATAGTGATTTGTGTGTGCAGAAGAATTGCTATTGGCTTTGCATTCTCAGTGCCTTTTGTTTTGTTTGAATAAAATGATAGTTTATAAATTGTGATAGAATGTTTTTAATGTCTTTATGAATTTATGATTTTTTCAACAAGTGCCTTTTCTGCAAAGTTCATAATCTAAAATTTTCTGCAAACTTCATCATCTAGTTAGGGAATAATAGTGCTGAGTGACCTGTTGTTACTTGGCAGGTGTCCTGTGAGCTCTGGTCTGCTGGTAGAATTTTGGTGTGTGATGGAAGTAAAAGATTTGTTCCTTAAGAACAATAAAAGGAAACTGGTTACTGTGAAGTTATCTGTTTTCTTGCTCCTGGCCCAGTATTGAGCGGCTGGCATAACTTTTTTAACCTGGGAGAGTGTCCCTGTGCAACCACTTGAAGGTAGCAGTTCACATGTATCAATGGGACTAATAAATTTGGAATTGGAACAAAGTATTGTTTCAAAACTGTTTGCATATTGTATTTAGAATAGCAGCTTTTGGAAAAACAAATTATATAATATAAAGGAAATACTTTTAAGACAATATAAATAAAAAAATTATAAAATATAAGAATATTATATATGTTTTTGCCTATGGACAGTGCCAGTTTCATTCCATTTAATCCATTTACTCTAATTGTATAAGTTTAATCATCACACCCATTTTAAGCACTCTTAAG
>NC_140707.1:43740000-43857500 GCF_050655825.1 Lonchura striata | reverse complement strand
ATTGCTAAGACTATTTGAAAATAAACTAACTTTATCTCCCTTTTTACATTATTTTTTCATTGTAATATCAATATCTGTAATTAAAAAAAAAAGATAGGTGCTAAAATTAGCTTCTTAGTTCTTTTTACTTACATTTGTACATTTCAAAAAAGCAGAGAAAGCCTTTTCCCAGCTCTGAAATGCACTCAGAAAAATGTGTCACCCTGAGTAAGTAAATACTTGAATTTGGAAACTAATAAATTGAAGTCCTTAAAAAGTTTCTTATAGGCTGTTTAGAATTTTTACATCTCTTCTAATAGGATATGAAGGTTGTTTTGAGTTACACTTAGTGTATGTTAAGCAGTTTCCTTAGAAGCTGTATCTAAAGCACAAACTGTCCAGTAGAACTAAGTAAATAACAGCCCGCTTTCACCTTGGGCTGATAAAATCCTTGGGTGTTTCAAGACTTTAGAGATAATTGTATCAGAATAGGTAAGTACATATGAATTTGTAAGTTTGTATTTGCTGGGTGGATAATTTTCAAAATTATTAATAACATCAGTTATCAGCTTTTATTAATAAAGTGTAACTGAGCTAACAGGTTTTTTGTATTTTTTTAATTTTTATTTCTGTAGCCTCCAAAACTCTTATAAATAGCATGCTACGGGACCCTTCTCAGATTCCAGATGGAGTGCTAGCAAATCAAGTCTATCAGGTATTAATCACACTTGTTTTGTTTGGTTTGTTTTTTTTTTTTTTCCTGTGGCAATTTTGTTATCTGCCTAGCAGAGTAAAAGATTTTAAACCTCATTTAATTACTGTCATCATAAACTATCAGTGAGGTCAGAGTGCACTATAAATGGTAGTGCAATATTTGTGAGGGGAGCATTTCACTTTTTAATAGCTTGCTTTTATAGTGAATAAAAGCATGCAGGTTTTGTTTTCTGTGATTAAATCTGAACAGCATCTGATAGCCTTTTTGAGGAAAAGTAATTACTGTTTTTAAGATACACTTTAACTATAATGGTTTTGTACTTGCCCATCAGTATACTACTTCTCTTATTTGTCTGCAGTGTACTGTGAATGACTGTTGTTATGGACCACTGGTGGACTGCATCAAACAGTATCCTTTCCCATAAAATTTTAGGTTCACAATTGATGAGCTTAGACTGTGTGGAAGAGATGTGTCTAGCTTTAACCTGACATAAAGTTCTGCTTCACAAAACACATTTCATACTCCTCTCTTTTACATTCAGTCAGCTAGGGGGTCACTGCAGAGCTTTCTCTTAACTAACAAAAATCAGATGGACCATGGGGAGATGGCAGTTTGCTGGTTACACATTCATATGCCTGATTTAACCTCTTTGGTTTTGATCAGTTGAAATGCATATCTGGTTTTTGCTTAAGACTAAGTGAGCATGCTTTGACTGGTGGAGTTGGACTAGATGATCTCTGGAGATACTTTCCAATCTTAGTTAATCTGTGATTAAATTAATAAGTTTCATACATAGTGTTCAACATTATGGCTTTGCTTTGTTATGAATATGAGTTTTAACTGAATTTTTTTCTGGTGCAGGTCAGGTGTGATTGACTGATTAGTATTTTTAAACTCCCATCTGACACTCCAGTTCTTTTATTTTCTCTTCTTATTAAAGGAGATTTAGCTGTAGTAAAAAAACCTTATATATCCTGAATTTTCAGGGATATTTTTTTGTAGTGTTGAAATAGTTAATTAGAGATCCATATGGTGTGTGCATGAGGGAACTCCACGTGGCATTGGGTATTCCAGACTAAGATTGTAATTTGGTAGGAATGATCACATAGAACACAAATCTGTTTTAATAAAATTCTGCAAGAGCATCACTTCTGTTGCAATCTGTGGTCAAAAAAATCATGGCCTGCTATCAGTGAGCAGGCTAGCAAGGCACATCCTTCCCAAGTCCTAGAGAATCCTTGCCTGAATCTCTGCATGCAGTTTGGGGGGAAATCTTGGTTTCACTGTAGAGGTGCCAGATAGGAAAGCTGCAGTGAATATTTAGTATCAATTAAAAACTACTTCATGTAGTTG
This sequence comes from Lonchura striata, assembly GCF_050655825.1. Taxonomy (NCBI): domain Eukaryota; kingdom Metazoa; phylum Chordata; class Aves; order Passeriformes; family Estrildidae; genus Lonchura; species Lonchura striata. The sequence continues at coordinate 43,855,453 of NC_140707.1, read as the reverse complement.
TGATACAGGTGATTGTCACTCCTTAAAAATACTTTCTGCTAGAAACACTTGTGTCTACTACATCCTCAGCCTTACCATCATTGATTTTAACAGCAGCAGGATAGAGTTCTAATTGTCTTTGTATTTTGTGCTTTTAATTGTAATTTTAAATATTAATTGAGATTATCTTCATGATTAAACAAAGTGCTCTGAAAGTGGATTAATCTAATAAGCCACACATTTTAAAGGGTTATTGATCACTGGTTTTCATATCCAGAATTTTAAGATTAATATTTTGTGGCTGAGCAGTCTGGCTGCAGTCTTAGGAAAGTGCCATGTTTAAAAGTAACAAAGACACATATGTAGAATTTTGAACCATTTTTAAACTTAGTTTCTTGCAGTTTAGAAAAGATTTTTATATCCTCCTCATATTCTGGCTCAAATTGGTTGTTGAATATGCAGTGGCATCAATGAGAGTAATGAGGAGTTTTTCAATTCCATTCTGGTACAGAAAAGTTTCATACTAAGCTGTGTGAGTGCATTACTGCAAGTATGTTGCTGAATTAGATGTTAATTTTGAGGTGCATAAAATAGTTAAAAATCAATTTAAAGTTAAGGTTTTAAAAGCGTAATGTCTTCTGAAGGATTGCGTATTGATTTTAAATATAACTATCTAATTGTATATGCATGGACCAAAGTATGAAGTCAACCTCTTTGTAAATGCCAAGAGGCTATTTTTCAGTAATAGTTCAGATGCTTACGGGAAACTAGGCTGCTAGATTGCATGAGTAGAAAATGGCTTGTGATGTTATTTACAAGTTTTGCCCCATGGTCATTGCCATGTATCAATAACAGGTATTATTATAGACTAAGTGTTTTTGCTTGTGCTGCATTGTAAATTCTGTTTGTGGTATTTTTCTTACCTTTTTGCCATTCTTCATTTGTCCCTTTTGTTCTGAAGTTGTTAGTAGAGTTTAACAAAATAAGAGTTTCAATTGATATAAGCTGTATGTACATAAGAAGTGATTCCATAGAATTGTTTGCTGTTCAGTATGAAGGGTTCATATAAGTTAAGTAACTAAGAGTAATGGCAAGATGATCTGTAGTTTAGGTTTTAAGAAGTTACTTTAAACAGAATTTGGAGCTTAATTGCTTTTAATGTAATATCTTTTATTATATTGTTCCATAGGATTCTTTTTAAAAGCTTCCAGAATCGAACTTTGACCTCCAAGAAGATACATTAAAAATATTTAATATGGTGATTTTTTTACATATTGCAAGGAATAGCACATTGGATCAACAGGCTGTCAGTGAAGTGAAAAGGACTTCACTATAAAATATTATTTCATCCTTCCCTGATATTAGTTCATGCTTCTGAAAAATCAATTAAAAGGATGTTTTTTTTACAGTAAGATGTTTCAGATGAATGTAGTACCTATCAATTTCAGGATATAAAGAAAGAAAATCAGTTTGTTTCATCCTTTGATGGATTGGAGAATTGGAGTCAGTAAAGTGCAACTTTAAAGGTATTTTGCTGCATGTTTTAGGATCACACTTTCTTTTATATTTAGAAGAATAACCACTAAAGAAAAAATTGAAATAATGCCCTTAAATGTACTGAATAACTATGGTCAAATGGGTTTTAATTCTATGAAGTGTATGCTGTTGGTACAATAATCTGATTATTGCAAAGTTATGTATGCTTCTAAAAGTCACAAGGATTTTCAAAACTTAGAGTTCAAATCACTGGTCACTTCTGAAATGCAGATGAAGGCAAATAAATTAATGATGTTTCTGTTTTCCAAAGTAATCCTCTGTTTCTTAACCTAAAGCTATCAGTGCTATTGGGCATGAGCACGAAGTCTTGCTGCGAGAAATGCTTTTGGAAAAAAATCTCTCTTTCATAGGTAAGAATCTGTAACAGAGGCTATCCAGTAAATTCTTAACTTCAGAGGTGTTAGTAACTGTTTATCTAGGAAAAAATTCAGCACAAATGCTCCTTATATTAGGTAGTAAAGGAAGAGTAAAATATGATTGATGCTATATATGTTATCTTTTATTGATTTAGAACTGAGCAGGAACTCTGTTACCTAATACACTATATATACAGCACATGCTCAGGCTTGCAATTAATATTTTATAGAATAAGTAGCTGAAAAAAATGCTTTAATATCTGCTGCAGTATTACTTTTGGTGTCATGAGATATTAGCCATAATCCAGGCCTTATGAGATTTAGGAAGAAGCATATGAAATATTAGCTTCAGAATGCTTTATGTATTAAAGAACTGCTCGAAGATTCACTCATTTTCCTTGCTGTGCAGTTTCTGCTGAATTTTTGCCCCCTGCTTCCCAATCAATGCAATTACTCTTTTTTACACTCACAATTTTTAAAGTTGCTTTAAGGATTAATTAGTTAGGAAGTTACTTCCATTTTTTGATTTTAGCCTGTAGTAGGTTTCTTTTACATAAGAGCTGTTGAAACAAAGATTAATGTTTAAAGTATCCATTCTGTAAATGTGATCACAAACAATGACTTCTTAAATCTTGGATTTCTTATGTGGTGGATGACAGTGAAGTGAAGTGAAATGCTGTCTTCTGTTAATGGTTGAGCATTGTACTAAATTTGTGTGAATTTTGCTGGGTTTACCTGGAGCTGTGATCTCTCCTGAAGCTGTCAGAAGATCAGGTCAAGATTTTGGAAACCTTAAACAAATTTAAGAAGTTAGAAAGTGTTACAGAGCTTTTTAAGAACAGAATTAGTGTGCTCTTTTATTTTAGAGAAAAGTGAAAAAAGGACAGGATTAACTATCACATAACAAGCTTGCAAATGACAGTATGAAAATTAGAAGAGGTAGGTTTCTTATTTGACTGTAAGAGTGCAGATACAGGTAAAAGGCTTAAGCTGTAATTGCAGATATGATGGCAAATTAAAATACCAAACAGTTCTAGGAACAATAAGTGTAAAAAAAAAAACTGCCAGGGACGGTTGTGGGATCACCTTCAATGAAAAATTCAAGGCTGGATTTGACACTCATCTATCAAAGCTGATAATGAAATCAATTCCATCACGATGCAAGGAAATGGACTGGATGACTCACTAAGGGATCCTCAACCCAATGAATTATCATTTTATTTGGCTTGTTTAAGCTTAAGCAGTATAAAAATCACATTTAAATTTTACTGTTTCATAAACATCAATTTTGTCTTTAGAAATTAGCTCCAAGAAACTTGTGCTATCGAATTAAAACATCTAGAAATGGGTTAACTTGTTAGAATATGAAGATAGAAATGAGAGCTCAATTTGCTGTTCACATTTTTTATATAGTGAAGTATTGTTTAGTCATGATTTAAGATATGTTAAGATTTGTATTTTTGTCTGTGATTATGTATGTATTTCAAGTTTTAGATGTGTTTGGGATATTCTTAAAAAAAACTTTCCCAAGTATCTGCAAGATGAACCCTACCAAGTCCCTTGCAAAGGTCCCCCAACCTTTCCTTTTTGAAAAACTAGTTCCAAAAATGCTTGAAGAAAACACCAGAAAAACAGAAGAGATGCCAGTATTTCCCATAGGTCTACAAATTCAGGCTTTGTTGCATAATACTTCATTCCTGTTTTGAAGAAGGCTTATGATTTACATGGCTTATGGCTTGTAATTCCATTACTTTTTAACACATTTCAAAGAAACGGAAATATTGCAGTTCCAATATTAGTATACTATTCCACTGTATCAAATGTGTTCACCTGAGAGAGGAGAGGAAAGTACAGTCAAAGGACACAGTGGACATGAAGTGCCTCACTATAGTCTTTGAGCATGAAGCAGCTTTTTGGGTTCTGGACAGAATTTGTCTGTGTCCAGAGCAGTTGGCTTTCAAAGCCTACAGATTAGAAGTGACACCTTCAGGCTCACCCTGTAATTGACTAGAAACCTATACAAGCTAATGGGGCTTACATTTTATTAATTCACACTTCATGAGAAGTGCTTCATATACCATGTCCTCTTTTCAGCAAAAACACAGCCCTCCAGTCTTTATTACTTGGCCTGAGATTAAAGTGATCAATAGAAGCATTTTATCAAAACAGGCTCACAGATTCACATGCCATACTGAAATGCCACCAGCTTCTAAGTTCCGTATGGGATTTTTATTTTTGTATCTTTACCATGAATATGTTAGGAAAGCTTTTAGATATATGGGGAGGTACTGAGCTTTATCCTCCTTTGGTTCCCACTAGTGGATATAAATCGTGAAATCTGATCAGTGTTTTCTGCTGTAATCTTAAATTTGTAGTTGTAGCTCATTCATGCATCAACAGAGGAGGGCTATATAAGAACAATGATGTGTTAAATGGTTCTGATTGAGTGTAACATTATGGTAAATATGAAGCTGCAGTTTTGTTGAAAATCTGAATTAATGGGGTATCTGTTGACAAACTGCTTATTAGGTCTGTTTCCACATAATTTTCAGACCTGAGGATTTATAAATGTAACTGTCAAAACTGCTGTGAGCTGGCTTTCAAGTAGTTACTGAATTATTTTTTTAATCCATGCTGGAGTTTAAAGATCTTTTGAGGTGCAGAATGCTGCCTCTGTAGTTTCTGGACCAATGTGAAACATACCTGGGCTGAAAAGTTAGTACTTCTTTTTGATGGTGTTATGGTTTAAAATAAAAATTTTATGGTGATTGTGAGGAGTTTCAGTAATTATTTCTTTCCCAGTGTTATAAAGCTTCAAAACACTTGGAGAATTAGTAATGCAAAGTTCTATTTCTGCACATACAGATACATCTATAATAAACATGTTTTTAATGTTTTCCAATGTTAATTACAATACAGAATGCTAGGAGGAACCACATGAAAACATTTAGAATCAGATATGAAATAAAAAATATGTTCTTTTGCAAGTCATGAATTAATAGGAAAAGATTTTAAAAGTAATCAGGCACCCTTGAAAAAATAATCTGCTGAAGAATATTAAAAGTAATGGTGACGCAGACTCTGGTTCAGAGACCTGCCATATTGACCTGTGAAACGTGTTTGCATCTGTTTTGGCTTTCAGTACATTTTTTTAAGTTTCATTTCCCTCATTTTGTGGTACTAGATGTGTTAGATGTGAGAGAAAAGACTGACCTTTCCATTTCTATTGCTCTTAAATGAACAAAATTTCAGCTGAGACATCCTATTGTCTATGCTAGATTATTTTAAACAATTAAGAGCAGGTTGCAGTTAACTCGTTGTTTTGTTGGTTTTTTAAAAGATTAGATAGAACATTAATTCATTTTTATGTTATGACATAAAACTTTCTATTGAGAGATTATGTTAAATTAGAACCTTCTTGATCTTAACATCATTTATCTGTATACATGACAATGTATAAAAAAATATATAGTACTACACAAAAAGAATAAACACCTATTGCAATTTATACTGACATGAATGTTCAGCTTTCCAAATTTACTTCTATCCCAAATTCAGAATTAGTTCACTGTATAAAATGCTTCCGAGTTATATTCTTCAATGAAAAAGAGTGGAGGGTTTGATTTTGGAAATATTACAGTATTTTGATTTTTAAGTTAGTATGTTTTTCTTGTTATTAAAATGTTACTGGGACTCAAACTGCTGACCTTTCAGGATTTTCACAAAGTATTCAAAAACTGAGTTCTGAACATTGGCCATGAAACTACTGTCCTAAGCTGATAAATGGATTGGAAATAAGCTACCCAACAGTGAGAATGGACCATTAATTTTAATCAAAGGTGATGTAGAAAGGCGAATGGGATGCATGGCAATGTCAACAGCCCAGAAGGTGTTAAGGGGCTACACAGCCTTACTTGTTACTAGGTAGTGCCATTAGTTGAGCTTGGGTGAAGACAGAAAGCCATGCCTGGAATTGAATGACCAGGTCACTCCAAATTCTAATGGAGAATGGTGTTTCAGAAATACAATGTAATGGTATCAGAAATCAAGGACAATAGTTTAAAAATATTAAGGGGTGGCATGGGCTTTTTCCTTTCTTTTTTTTTTCCTCTTTTTTTAAAGGGAGCATCTTTTGCTTTTTGTAGTTTTGTCTTGCTCACTCATTATTATTTCTTGAAGTACTCAGCTCTAATGATTTTAAGCAATAAAGTTGTAGATGTAATGTTAGCAGAATGTCTCAATCTTCTTATGTTCAGAAATCATAAAAATTCTACAGAATCCAGAATGCAAGATAAACTAAAATTATGACTCTTCTTTACTTTGATAAATTTCTGGGACAGAAAGATTTTCTTGCTTTTTTTCTTTAACAACTTTATGTTAACATTAAAAATAAAACCAAGACAAGAGTGATGGCATAGCTACATTTGTGGTGTTGGTAGGCTTAATCTTAGCACATCCAAAGGTGGAGAGACTCTTCTTTCAATCAGTGAATATACCTCTTTATTTTGAATATTTGGAGGTTATAAAATACTCTATGACGGCTTGAATTAATGATGTTTATAATGAAGACATAAAAATGCAGGGATGACAAAGAAGCATTTTTATATCCATGCTTCAGGTTTTCTACAAAGGTTCATTTAATCTGACACAGCATTGCATGCATAAGAAAGATACGTATGACTGCATTAGTAATTCTTGCACTCTTATTTAGAATGAAATTAATTATGCTGCTGTCTACTTAATGGAATAGTTTTATAAACAGTTGTTCTTATTTTCTATGTACAGCTGAAGATCAGCTTCGTGCAAAGGGTTATGACAAAACACCAGACTTTATTTTAGAAGTGCCAGTAGGTAAGTCTTTTAAAAGAATTTTTATTATTTTGTGTAGAAGTACCCATGGTAAAATACTATGGCTACTTAGTGAATCATATTCTAGGGTACTGCAAATAAGTCTCTTCAGGAGTTACCCAATAATTTTAAGAACCTCTAATTTGAGTCAGAGAGGTTTGATCCTAAATTGTATTAACCAGTGTTTCTTCTTTAGTCTTTGCATGTTTTTATATCATTATCAAAAAAAGGAAAAAAAAGCAACAGTAAAAACCCCCAAATCCCTGCTCCCTCTAATGTATTCTGAACTAAACTCTGAAATAGCTATAAATGTTTTTACTTCTAGAAATAATCAGTTCAAAGTAGTCTGAAGATTATTATATTACACCTGTAGGTGATTGCATAAAGGTTTGTCATTGTGCAGTTATTCTTTTGCCATCACTTTGGATCCAAATACAAATCTGCAGTTCTTTACTGTTTTTTTTAAAAGCCTGAATAGCAAGAAAGAATAAGGTAAAAAGCAAGTATAAAGGTCATGTTAAAGTTCATCTACCTTTTCTGGTCTTGAGGCCATGTGACAGCTCTTGAATATCAGCAAGGAGGGAGAATCCACAACCTTTCTAAGTGACATGTGCCTATGCTCAGGCACCCTGATAGTGAAAAAGTGGTTGCTGATGTTCAGGTGGAGCCTCCTGTGTTTAAGTGTGTACCCATTGCCACTTGTCTTGTTACTGGACACCACTGAAAAGAGCCTGCCTCCCTCTTTACCTGCTCTTCAGAAAGTTGTATACATTAGTAAGATTGCCCAGTAATGGGGACCATAATAACACAGTACATACTTGGTGCTAAGGGTAGCCACGTTTATATTAGAAACATGAGATTATGTCCCATGTATTCCAGAGCCTGATAAAAAAGAAACTAGAAAAGCAGCTATTTTTTTTAATTCTTGAGAGGGGAAACCAGGGAACACTCAAAATATTATTTTTGTAATGTTACCCTATAAGAAAGAAGGTTAAAAATAGTCATTAATTCGTTTGCATATATTTGTCTCAAATTCAAATAATAATAGTGCATTGTTTCTTTCAAATTATTAAATTATTATATCACTTGAGACTTACAGGAAATCATGTTCTATCTGTTGTCTGATCTGAACTAAGGTATAGCAATCCTTGGATTCTTTTCTTTATGACTCAGTACATACCTAGGAAAGGCAGAGGTTTCTTAGAAAGAGCCTCTGAGCTGATTATACATCAGCTGTTATATCTCCTGGGCTCTAAAGGTGTTGGGAGTGGGGAAGGATGTAGTGGTATAGGCCTACACAAGTTAACAGGGTTACTGATAGCAAGGTAGTGGTGGCACATAGAGCTTAGTATGGTACTTCATGAGTTATTTTCCCAGATCCCCTGGGTAATTTTGCCATCTGTGATCAATCATTTGCTGCTATAGCGTCTTGTAATCTTTCTGTGTAGTGCTTCTAGGTTTGCATGTTCTCTGAAAACGTCAATCCAAGTCAAATTTAGACTAAAGCATGATGGTTGTAGATATTGTAGGTAACTCAAAGGTAACATTTTTAAAGATATTAGCAATAATACCCAACAACAACTTTTTGGAGAAAGAATGGTCTCTTAGAGTGATGCTCATTATTTTTTCTGTGAAATTACTTTGTCAGTTTCAGAGAGGACATTCCTTTTTAAAAAAATTATTCTTTTATTAATATTATTAGTTCACTCCTGCAAGAAATTAGGAAAGACATGAACCAAAGCAAATATCAAAGCATAGAAAGAAACAAATTCAAAACCACATTTTTTTCCACATAAGCCTTCTTATTCCTAACTTCTTTCTGATTAAACATTGCTGGTTTTACAAAAGAAAGGAAGCAGACACATGTCCAGGATAAATTTCCTTCTCTTTCTTATACCTTCCATTCTGGATTGGTTGCAAGTGTCTGTCTTTAGCAGCTTAGCTAACTGTTTTTATAATTCAGCAGAAGTTTCCAATTTCTTACCTGACAACTACCTTCTAACAAAGTAAGGGTAGTAGAAGAATACAACTGCTTCTTAGTCTAATCTCTTTTTATTTGCATTCTCTTTCTGTTAAAATAAATGCAGATGTGTGGAACAGGGTGTAATTAAACTGAAATTCATGTGATTATCTGTTAAAAGTATTTTCTGGTGTTCTTTTAAATGCCTTATGTACATATTTGAAAGATATTTTTTACAAATATGTAACACAGTTACAAGCATGAATTATGGAGCATGATTGTGGAGTAAACAGAATGTTCCCTAACACAATCTTAGAGGCTGTTGAGTGTGATTTTCAGAGTTCAGTCTATTTTCTACTGTCACCCTAGCTGTGGAAGGACACATAATTCACTGGATTGAAAGCAAAGCCTCATTTGGTGATGAAAGTAGCCACCAAGCCCACTTGCAGGACCAGTTTTGGAGCTACTGGAACAGGTATATTTCTATTCTTTTTCCTTATGGATAAATAGGACTTCATTTTAAAAAGAAAAATTGAGATGTTAATTGTTAACATGCAGCAAATATATATGGTGATTTTACAGTCATGCCAGGTGACAGAGTAAGTTATTTTGGTACAGAAGTTATATTTTTTTAATACCTGACTTACAAAGTCAGGCTGTAATGTTCTGTAATATGTGCAAAGTAACAAATTTGTTAAAAAATCTTCCCAGTCTAACCAAGTGGGATTTGTGTACAAAGCACATCACTGCTCATTGTAATTGTAAGTAGGACAGTACTGTTTCACAGTGGTTATTTATTAATAAAGTATTTCTTTTGTACATTTGAAGCAATAATTACAGTTATCTTCAAGTTGAAAATGCAGTAAGTATTTGCAGGATAAAGGGGGAAATACCATGGAAAGGTGTCCATGGTACTGGACACCTCCTCACTGGAGTATTTTTTCCAGTGCTTCATTTTCAATGCCATTTTTCTATGTATTAGAACTCTAAGCAAGACAGTAAGGCAAATTACAATTTCAATAACGGATTTTTTTAAAGCAAAAATTTAGAAATCTTCTCAGTGTCCACAAGAGACCATTAGAGGGATGGTGGAGAACATGGCACAAGTGTGTGAACATGTGTCAATATCAGAGACTAGCCTGGTGACCATTAGTATTTCCGCTGAATGTGAAAATAAATTGCATTACCTTTGGAAATACCATACCTTAAAAGCAGGTTCAATAGAAGGCAGCAGCGAAAGGGAAAACAGATCTTGATAATAACATCATCAATATGTAGAATTACACTCTGCAGAATTATTCTCAACATTCTTGATTGATATGAAAATGACCTGCTCTTACTTGACAGTCCCAGAAAGCAGAGAATTGGAAAACTTGCGTCAAGGTAATGGGAAACGTGGAAGGCTGTCGACTGTTGCATGATGATATTGTAGTCTAGAAGAGTTGTAGAAAATTGAGTATATACAATATCTAGGCAAATGGTGAGAATGGCAGGAAAGATTTTGATGCAAACAGTGCTGAATCTGCACACCAGTGTAAAGGAAATGGAGCAGCTCAGGCTGGAAGAAGACTATTAGATGTACTGAGATGTACAGGAATATTTTCTGAGTGTAAAGGGTGTATTTGAAGGCATCCATTATGGTATCAGAGAAGAATACCTCCAAGAAGTGAATTTTAAAATGATAACTTGAGCTTAAAGATACAAAGTTGAGATGTGGTGAAACTTGCATTGACAGGTAAAATGAAGGCACTGATCCAGTTGTTCTTTGTAATAAAATCACCATTGCAGTTTCTGCCTCTTTGTTTTTTTTTGTGCTGTGGAGGGTCTATCCTCATTTTCGTGTAAAACATCTGAGAATAGTGTGCACCATTTGCATCTGACATTTCCAAAGGAAACTTCTCTTACGCTCTTATCAAGAAACCAAGTTGTTGCTAACTTCATTTTAATTTTAACATGGACCAATTAATAATTCAAATTCAAAAATGGAATAACATCTCTCACTGTGCTGTTAGTCAAGTATCTTTAATGTTGCAAAAGCTAGACTGGAATGATACATGGATCAATAAAACATTTTGGAAGTAATTTTGGTATTTTTCTAAATCTACTCTTCCAGCTGTTTGTATGGGAAACAACTACCAAAATGGTTGATTCTTAAATATAATGAATTTACATTTGTATAAAGGAAACTAGAACTCTCCATAGTAAGATTAGTTACACCCCAAATCAAAAATTTAGGTTAATTATGGAAATTAGGTAGATTTTTGTGGGGATTTTTTAAAGAATAAATCCTGTTAGTTTTAATTTTGGTATTGCTTGGCCAAGCTGACAGAGCCACATCTTCTGAAGTGAGTTCTGAATTACTGTAGTGTCTAATAAATGACAGTTGAGTTAATGAACACATGTTGACAGGTTAGGCTTGTATGTATGTTAGACAGTTCACTTTCTTGTCTCTGGAACTATTTATATGAAAGAACACAGGTGTAACTGCACAAACTGTGAACCAATTTTGTATTATTTAATCAGTCTATGCAGAGGTCTCTCAAAAGACAACCAGATTCTCAGTCAATTTACCACACCTTTGTGTCTCCTTTCCTCGTGAAAGAAATTATTTGGAGAGCAAGCATGAGTTCACAATAGAGATGAAATGACACTGAAGTAATAGTTTAGGATTATTTAAACCTGATCTATTGGTTGAACTTGAAGCAGAAATGAAATTCAAAAGAAATCTGTATCACCTGTTAGATGGGGATAGGAACAAAAATCTAGATACTTTGAAAGGAATGGAAGTGAGAGGATTTAGACCTTTTCTGTTCAGCTTTTTTATTGCTTATCTAAAAATCGTAAGTCAAACTGGAAAAATTTCTATGTTCTTTTCTCACATGTCACAGATGTAAGATGAGTTTTATTCAGAATCTGACTGAAAGCTTTGAACATAGCTGGGGCTTGTTTGCTGTTATGTGTGTATTTCATTAAATCCTGTACTTTGTGCTAACTAAATCTGTGAATGTCTTAAATTGGTCTGTACTGACAGGAAAGAAATGGCACTTTCTCATTTAACAGAACAGCTCCCTAGATGCAGTCAACCATGTCTGTTCACCTCAGTGCAGAAGAACACCTTTTTATTACTCTGAGTTCTGCAGGGACAGCTTAGTGAGGTTTTTTATGGCTCATACATCAATGGTATTGTTAAGCAATTTTCAGTTGCAGTGGTGCACTGCAACCTCATCTTCAAATTAAGCTTCACATTAAAAATGTACAAAGTGTACCTTGTCAGTGAATTTGCACAGTTATAATTTAAGATGTTGTTTAGATATTGAGATTTTTCAATAATAAAGAAATATGTAAAGGCAAGTTTGGTCTTCCATGTTTCCAGATTGATTTTGCAGAGTTATGTTTTAGGGAAAAAAGCTATTTTATATACTAGATAAACTTAGTAAAAAGTGATTAATATACTTCCCTCCAGAAGGGGGGAAGTATAAACCAGTATGTTTATTCCTCCAGAGCAGTGGCATCCACTGAGCAGACTGTAGCTTACACTGCCACTAGGTAAACAAAGAAACTCCATGTACAAAATAGAATTGCTTTGTGCCCAAGTAGTAGATACTACACTTTTCATTTGTCACTGGTCTACATTAGTGTTTTTGTTGTAACTATGAGAATAAAAGCTATTGAATAGTTAATGTGACCAGAGGTAATTTGGAGAGCATGAACAGCACGTTACTCAGATTGCATTTTAAAATGGGGTCTGTGAACATGTTGTAAATTGTTTTAGGGTTTAGATGAATGTTGCTGTTTCTTTTTCTTTTCTCCAAAATGTCTGATTTTATTACTTATTTTAAACTTAAATTAAAAATTGGAGTCCTAGCTGTAAAAGTCTGGTAGTCAGAGCTGACAGGCATGACTGCTGATTTCTAAGGATATACAGATCAGCAACACATGGTTCAAACAGTAATTAGTCGATGCACTGTCATTGACTTGCTGTAAGATACAAACTCAAACACAGCAATTTACATTTTCTATCCTCTTGAAGCATGGCTAAGGCATATGTACAGTCTGGAATGTAATTTCTAGAGAGTCCCAGGAGATAGCTTGACGTCATTATTAGCTAAAGAAACTTTACAATAGGTGAGGAAAAACATAGGAAAATGTCATATTTGACACTGTGATTAAACTAAAGACAATTTCACATAGTGAAAAAGAAACATTTCATCTTCTCTTTGAATAAAAATGGTAACTCATCTCTGTACTAAATTCCTTCCACCATTTGTTTGCATTCTAAATGTTTAGTCCTGTGCTTCTGCTTTTTTGAAAGAATAAATAATAGCAAGTTTCCTGTAAGTAATTTTAAAATAATAATCACACTTCTTTGAAGCCTAAATTCATTGTGTTGTTAATTAAGCCTGATCTTGGGACTTCAGTTTATAGCTATAAGTCATAGTAAAATTATTAAATAATCATAGAGCCCTGTAGATTAATAAAAGGGTATTTAATTCAGATAAGTGCAAACAAAAATGATGCAAAGGATTGTATTTCACAACACAAACACAGATCATGTGTTCCTAGGTCTTTGTGAGAAAAGCGTTGTGTTCAAATTAATTTACAGTTGACAGTAAGGATGGATTGTATGTAAGCAAAGTCTGAATCAGGCGATCAGAATTACATGCATTTTTTGCTATTAATCTCTTTAAATTGTTTTTAACAGGTTACTGTGAAGACTGTTGAAGTAATAATTGTTGTCTGATTGGTCTTAGGGGAAGAGGGAGATCTGCTGTGGGTTTATTGATGGCTGTTCTGTTAACAAGTATAGTATTCTTCAGTTGCCGATGGTTTAAAAAATTGTTTTGGTGAATTGAAAACCATTGTAACAACTTGACTTGGAAGAAATCTTGGGAGTTACATTTGTCAAGTGGGTAGGAAAACTGTTCATGCATACCCAGTATCCAAAGCAGCCCAAACATAAAGAACTGAAAGGTCATTCTTCTTCTTGAAGTATGATGGTTTGTTGACATATTTTGACACACTGGTACAATGCTGAAAGGTTTTGACCTTACTGCAACACTGAGGGACTTAGGGTTTCTTTAGCTATCTAATGCTTGTAGATTTTCACACATGCTGTGTTTTGCTATGTTCCTTTTTCTCTTCCTTCTGGCTCAACTTGAATTACTAAATTAGTCTTAAACAAAAGTGGATGAAGATAGAAGAGAGAGTTTAGGATGATTTTTACTGCTTATGACTTTATATAGTAAGTTTCTTCAAAAATAATTAACTTTTTTTAAGCGAATTACTATGCCAACTTGCTAACCTTAGTAGCACTGAGTAAGATATGTTTGTTTTTAGACAAGAAGATAACCAAAAGCAGTGAAAAATGCTATTTTGTACTATTTTTCTAGTATAAAATGCAGTAATCTACTTTGTGAAGATGATAAAATTCTGTGTTCTTCTGCAAGAATAACAGATACAAGTGTACATTCAAATATACATATGCAAACACATGTAGAGGTGTATCTCTCTGCACGTCGCAAATGTCCTGCATACATTCAGCCTATCTCCAACAGCATTTCATGTTAATTATTTTTGTCTTTATTTATGACACGTGAACAGTATAAAAATCAACATGTATCTTATGAAAAATATATTTTTTGCTCCAGCTCAAAAGCAATGTTATAAATCATGTTTAAACCTGCCATGCTCTCTTCAACTATGTGGTTGAACAACAGAGTATGAAGGCATTTTCACTGAGACCATGGCTCATGCATAGCATAAGTTATTTGTTTCGCTGAGTATTGTAGTTTGTTTTATTTTTGTATCAAAGCTAATTTTTGTCAAAGCAGAGAAGGAGCAGACTATATTTTATTAATATCATCATTTGTATTTGAGTAATTGATATTAAGTATATATTTTCATGCATTGTTCTCTTTAGGTATTGTATGTCATACAGGCATGAAACTGGATTTTCATTATAATTTAATGAATTTATGTAAGCCTCTTTCACTACTAGATTGTTACATCCTGAACTTAAAAAATAGTAAATGAAGCAGTATATGTCTTTGTTTACCTTATTTTTCCCTTATATTTTTCTTAAATATTTTCTTGTCACAGGAAATTCATATGGTTTAGATAGAGTATTTTCAGCTTCCTTCCATATTACTGCAAGGCTTCAGCTCCAGTTCTCCTGGTATTTCTCATTCAGATTAGACAAGCATCTAAGTTTATGTACAATAAGAGCTGACAGCATAGATCCTGCTATTCTTGCCAAAGGCCTGGTTGCACACACTCCACTATGTCAAAGAATGTCAACCCCCCACAGACCTTACCTTTCAGAATTCCTTGTAATTTTTAATTGACATTTACATCTGACATTTTCAATGTATCTTTTAGTGTTGGTTCTTTATCTATCTACTACTAGTTAAAACCAATCCAAAGCAAAAAGAATGCCTTACTGTAAGCTATGATATCATATATTTTTTATTTAACAAGGTCAAGTTGCTGGGCTGTAACTCAAGAATGATCAGCTTCCTCTTCCTTTTTCTAACTCTGGAGGTGCTATTCTAATCCATTTCAAATGACAATTGAAGAGGGTAATAGGCATCTAAAGTGAAATTTAACTCTTTAGTACTAATGAACAAAGCATATTATTGTTACTGTGCATCACACTCAGAAGGAATGCAGAGACTTCAAGGAAATTTTAAGAATACTAATAGGGGCTTTCCTTTGAGTCAGGTACTTGAACATTGAAAGTGAAAATATTCGTACCTGTATACATGCAATCTATGTTAAGACCGTATTATTGTGAATGAAGTAAAACTGTCAAGTATGTAATTTAGCTACATGCTATAGTTGTTGTGCTTCTTTGCCTTCAGAAATCTCAAGTTTTTATTTGGGTTACAATGCTAAAAGCCTAATAAATTAGTTTGAGCATAATTATCCATCTACTAGAAGTTAGAATGAAGGACTACAGTTGATCGTAAATGTCACAAAGCAAAAAAAGTAGAAGCAGCATTTTGTCACAAATAATGCTGCTTTTCTTCTAATTAGTTAATTTACATTTTGCAAATTAAGGGCAAGATTCAGACAGAAGATAATCTAATAGCATATCATAGCTATACTGACCTATATTTGTATATGCCAAATTTAAGTTAATTAGAAATGTAGATGCTGTTTGTTTTATCTGTCAAAAAGCTCATGTTAAAAAAAAAATCTAGACACTCTTTTCCCCCCAACATTTATCATCTAAATAATAGTCTTGCCAAGATGGCAGCCTCATAATAAACTCTTTTCAGTGGAGTGATGGGTAATGAAGCTTGCTTGTGAAGGCAGCGAAAAATGTTGTCTAGCCAAATGTGTGGATATGATGGCTAGAGAATCAGTGGACTTTCTCAGTCATCAATCTTTTTAGTAGCCTCTTACACATCTGAATATTTTGATAGATGATCTAATAATTGAGTTATCTATCTTTCTAACTATCAGAGTTGCATAAAAATTATTCTCACATGCTATTGAATATTATATATATTGAGCATCCAGTAAATTTTTCAAAAAAGGTCCAAGAGGTGGAGGAATTTTGTTTGTCTTAAGCAGCCTTTAATATCTTAAATGATAAATTACTATGTATAGAATACAAAACTGTATGTACTAATATAAGGAAAAAATAAATAATGTCAATAGCTGATTACAGATAGGACTCAGTAAATAAAGCATTTAAAAGCATGGGACTGGTGAGGTTAATGCACAGTCTAAGTAATTTGAAGTACAAAATTAGTAGATTCAGTAGTCCCTGGGCAGTTAATGGACAGGAATCACATTTCCACTCAGTTGCACAAATTCCTTGTGTCTAAATCTTGGCTTAGGGAAAAAGAAATACACTATAGTGTACCACGTTTACATTCAGCGTCTGTGAGAGCTATGAGAGAGTTTCTTTTGATTAAAGATGAGACTGAAATATATATATTGAAACTTCCTACATTTTGTTTATTCTGAGGGATTGTACAATATGGATTCCTCTTTCCACAACACAAGATTCTGCTTCCCTAGAACACTAATCTTGTGTTAATGGAGGCACTGAGGATATTTGGATAAGTTGCATTAAGCACATCATCAGATGTGTCTTCCTACAGATTCTGAGTGGCAGAGCAAAATGCTTGTTGGTGTTAGTGTAATTTTTTTAAATGTTGCATTATATAATTCTTAACTTCAAATGCATTTCTGGTCAGGTGAAAATTATTTTAACAATAAGAAATACATTGTTGCATTAAGAAAATTTTTCATTCAAATATATTTTTTCTGCCTCAGTACCACCAGTTTATGTTCAATTATGTACTTTTGTAGAGACTGTAAAATGTTCCTTCTTGTAAATTCTTGAAAACTGTGTGATGGGGCCTCATTTCTTAAATTATTTTCAGTTTTTTAGTACTCTGTTTGTTTTATAACTACAGCAAGGTATAAACAAGTATGTTTGATGAATTGTTCTCCAGTTAGCAAAGAGGCTTTTCTTTCTCTGTTCAGAACTAGAGTGACTTTCTTGAGGATATCAAGAAGTTTTCAGTCATTTCAGAATTTTAATGGAAAAGTATAAGAGGGATTTTTTCTTTGTAGTTACTACCTCTTTATAGGAGTATGAGAAAGATGCATTTTAAGGACTTGCATGTTGCCAAAATTTGACAGCACTTTGAGAAAGTATCATTGAACCTCATGGGACCTTGCCCCTGCATATGGATCTGCAAACAACAAACCTTGGGCTGTCTCAGTGGCTGTAACTCTCACTGTGGTTGTGACTCTCATGCTCAATAAGCAAAATTCTTGATGTTTATTAGTTCTTCCTAAACATGCATAATTAGTTGGATAAATTTGGGTACACATAAAGCAAGACACTGAAGTAAGATGACTTGAGTATCAAAAACGTAAAAATTTCCAATAAAATTTGGCTCTGAAGTTCCACATTTATCTTGCAATATTGCATCCCATTTGAGTAGTCTATATTTTTGTCTTCAGTAATATTTAGATTGATTTTATGCGGTTTTATGTGACATAAGATGTTACAGAAGTATAATTTAAACCTAAGGCATTAGAAAATAAGTTACAAAAAAACCCCTTACATTATTCTGTTTTATTACTTGTTGAATTTTAATAGAAGAAAGCTGAAATTGCTTCTGAATGTATAAATTCATAAGCAATTAACTGGAGTTTATCAACATCAGTGTTACATGGTTTCTTCTGCCCTTTAGTAAATTGGCAGTTATTCTAGTTAGCATTTGTAGCATTTCTGCTAGAGAATATATCAAGCTCCTAAGCATACACAGTGTGTTATATACACTTACGTATATGTTTGTGTGTATACTTTATGAATGTTTAGATCTTTATTTAGGAAAAAGGTCTTCATTCCCCTCTCTTAATCTAAATAGTAAGCATCTGTGTTCCTTCTTTTCATTTGATTAGCATGTTCTCATCCATCACTAGTCTTTGATATGAACATCAGGAAATCATGTCCTTTTATTTAAATGATAAATGTGCCTTTGTCATGAATACTTATAGACATTCCAAGATTTACATCTGAATTGTCAAAGTGTAACTGCAGGCTTCTCTGTTGTGTGACATTATTAGTGAAATAAAGAACTTTCATATGGGTAGGCCTTAAATATTGACACTGCAAGGCTAAATTAGTTGTGATGCTGCAAAAATTTTTCCTTCATCCACTGTTTTTCTAAGATGTGTTGTTTATCAACAAGACACAATCAGCTGCATTAGAATCTCTGCAGACATTCCTATTTACATGTTCTAAACCTGTCTCTTCATGTTTCATTATTTAGGTCTGATGTCTAGTTAGCTCTTATCAAAACTAATACCATCTGAAGTACCAGGCTTCCAGTAGAAACACAACCAACATAAAAATTTCAGTCTCACTAATATTATTGAAGACAGTATCTCTTTAAACCTCGGCTTTGTTGCAGTGTCTAGATAAATTATATCTTGGAAATTAATTTCAGTGAATGAGTCACTGTACATCTGTAATTATATTCTGTATGTTTTTAAATTTAAAAAATAGCACAAATACAAGTGTTTAGATTAAAGCTCTGGTACTGTTCTTACTATGTCTTGATGCTACTAAGGCAGAATGAGCTACTGTATGGCTGTCTTCATATTGTTGGAATAGTACAGTAAGTTAAAATGTTTTGTTAGAAAAACACCTAGATATGATTTTATAAACTATTTTATCATCTATTTGTAGCTAAATTTGAATATGTCAGGCAAATAGGTAATTTTAGTTCCTACAGAAAGCTGGTGTTCCTTGAAATCTCTAGGTTTTTTACACAGGATAAAACATTTTTTCCTCCTTTTTTTCTGCTCTTTCATTTATTGTATTCTGAATATATATCATGGCTGAATTCATTTAATGTTCTAAGTGCTGAAATGCTGAAATGGAATCTTTGAAATGCATAGTTTCAAGATATTGCTATTTATAATCTTTACAACTCACAAAATAGTTGTGAGAGGAATTTAGTGAGGGATCCCACAAAATTATTTAAGGATCCATGATACCAATCAGTTTATAATTGCAATATTCTGTAATGTCATATATACAATACACTGCAATAACTAGAATTTTTTCAACATTTTGTATTTTTTATGTCAGAAACTTTTACAGCAACATTTCTTGTGTAGTCAAATTTTTTTATTCCAAGCTTGTTTATATTATAAAGTATGTAAAATTAATCATATTACTTTTATCTCTTTTCTTTTGGAAAACTGTTTATTTTAAATTAATTAAAATTACACATATTTCTGTCTTTCTGTAGAAGACTACTTTTGAAAGTATATTCTCATTTAATTGCTCCAAAAGGAGAAATATCTTGGGTCCTTTTCAACCCAGCCCAACAAAGTGAAGTGGTATTTTCTGGCATACGAAGGATGCCTGTGAGTTTTTGAGACACTGAAGCTGTAACCAAACTTGAAGAAGATGATGGCAATGAGTTTCTGTCCAGAGTTAATCAGCTGCAGAATTTGTAAACTGCATATGTGTCAAAGTTGAAAATGTTAGCGCTCTGATAGAAGCTTGAAAAGGTTAGAGCTGATAAAAGCCATCAGCAGTTAAAGAAGGTGATTTATGGGAATGTAATGACACAAAATGCCTCATTTATCACTCATATATAGATAGGTTAAGGTTTCTGTGTCATACTTTAAAAACTTGACCACTTAGAATTGTCAAAATAGGTACTTAATTGCCCATCATACATTTCAGTTCAAATTTCCTTTGCTTGAATTTTGGTGATTTTACTGTTTTGCTTCTCATATGGTTCTTTTTAAAGTCATTCATATTTCATATTTATTTCATATTTGTTTCAAATGGTATGCTCAGTGCTCTGTTAGAACTTTTATTAGGTAAAGCTGTTGATTTGAATGCTGTCCAAATCTTTTGTTGATTTACAATTTCATTCAGCCTAACTGTAAGGAAAATAACTGAAGGTTTCGTTTTCTTCTGTTCTATACCACTAATTCTCATCAAGAGTTTACAGCTTTCTAATTCAATCCTTACATTTCCTCTCCAAACTGAAATATGAGGTTAAAAGTGAATCCATCAACTGGTTTCCAGTTCCAGTCACTTAAGTTACTGTTTATCTCCATGCAAATTAAATTGAATCCAAAACTACCAGTACTGTTAAATGATTCTAAAACAAAATAAAAATGTTAAGAAAAATGCACAGTAGTATGCTATCCTTTTACTGACTTGATGTGAGGATAGCAGCAAGCAAATCCCATGGATTTGTGACTGACTGGTTTTATTTTAACTGTCCATAATTTCATCATAGTGCTGTAAAAAAAGTAAATGCAAACATGGATAAATACTCATTAAGGTGTTATCTATATGGCAATGTTTGTAAAATAAAGCAACTACTCTAAAGACATTGTAATAGTAAAATAGAGGTTCAACTGCCAAAAAAAATGTTTTGATAATAAAGTTTCTAGATTTATTTTTCTTTGCCTATTTACTCTTTTTCAACTATTTCATTCTCCTATTCCCAGATTTTACACAGAAAATTCTGAACAGAATCATTTCAATTTTTAATATTAAAAAACTTACCTTTTTGTTAGCTTTCACAATTTATGGCCCCAGTTGTATAGCATTCTGTTTGTTCAGCGATGACCTTCCAGGTTCGATTTAAAAAGAAGTCGGAAGCATTTGTCATGTCTGCTCGATCTTGTCCAGAGGTACCTATTGTAATTATAAAGGACTAATAAGGTTGTTTATAATATAACAGTCTGACAACCCTAAAAAATCTTCTGGAGAGCAACTTCCCTTTTTTTTTATTTTGTCTTTCTTAAGAGAATAAAACCTCCCTTACCTTCTTGCTGTGTGTTACACTGCATCTTTTTAAATTAAGATGAGAAAGCATAAAGAACTTAAGCCTTTGAAAACTTACTTTAGTTTTAAAATATAAGCTGTATAATTTTCTCATTTGTAATGTTTTTTGGAAATACTCAGTACTAATGTGTCTATAGTAAAGTTGCACCCTATATTTAATTGGTGTATATAGAGGTGATGATGATGTACTTAGAAGCACTGAATTTCTTTCACCATATAACAAAAGAAACCCACTTGTGTTGCAAAAATATGTGCTACATTAATATGGTGATCTCTGTTTCTTAGGAAAAAATCCAAATTAAGACAATCCTATTTATTCTATTATAAACATTAACATACTGTTGTAAGTGGGTGTTATTATAGTGGTATTTTTCATTATATGTCAGGTTTTTTACAATTGACTTATGATCATTTTTCCCTTCCTATGCCTTTGTCTTGCTTCCTCTTTCCTTTTTCCTCCCCCATTTCAGCATCATCCAGCAATACCGCTTCTTTTTATAGACATCTATATAAGGTAAACAAAAACCCAATGGAATTTGAATGTTTGACAGAAATGTTTACCTCTCTTGTATGGTATGTAACAACACTGGAGTATTGTCAGGCTACCATACATCATTTAAATACCCTTAGACAGCAAAGGCAAAATCTTGACAATTCAGTAATCTCATCATGTGATTTCAATACGGCTTTTTTTTTCATATCTACAATTGAGACAAATTTATGTTGTGTGTATTTATGGTTGTTAAACTCAAAATTGTCTCATTTCATTAATTTTTAACATTGTGCTCTCTTAATGACTATGAAGAAATGTATTAAAATGCCTTAATTATAGGGCTAGAAGAAGAGAAAGCACAAGTCTTTTTAGCATATGATCTTTCAATTGCTCACTAAAGGATAAAGAGGGCATTCAAGCGTGGTTTAGATAACTGTCAGCAATAATAAAATGCAAGGTAGTTTGTAGAGCCTTTAAAGACCTTTTGGGGAAATAGATTTAATTAAAAAACAATAAAATGGACTTTTCATTTCAAAGAAATCAAAAATGTTATAAAATTTCAGGATGCTGCTGTATTAAGAGTAATGTATATTTCCAAGAATAAGGAAAAATAACTGAAAATACTCTGCAGACCACAAAGCAGTTGTATCTTTATTTTGTGTGTGTAAATGTATGTCCTTCACCTTTTAAAACACAGACTATGAATAGCATATTAGATATATTTCATGTTTTCTGAACTGTGGGATTTTACCTCTTTTGGTAAAAATTTTGTTTTATCTTTGAATGAAGGTGTTTTTTTTAAAAATATATAAGGTGAACACTTAGCTTCTTAATGTAAAATTACGTTCTCACAATTACCTTCAGAACAACACAATTCCTATACTGGCAGAAGTTCAGTTGCCTGATTCAGAGTCTGTAAGTTCCCATTCATCATAGTTGCCTGTTGTATATACTGTGGAAATACATTTTAAATTATATTTCTGATTTCTGCTTTTTTTCTTTCCACAGAATCAAAAATCACATTTGCTAGTAATGCTTTTGGCTATGCAGTGTGTTGAAAAGTTTATTCAAGCACTTATTCTGCATTATCAAGTTTTACTGCTTCTGGCAAAGAGCAACTTAACTTACATGTGATCAGCAGCAGTTTATAAACAGCATTGACTGCTGTCTTTTTAAAGTTTTTGCACTTTTGCTGTGCAAAAGCCTCATGGTTTCCTGAGGAAATTTTTGTACGTTTTTTCCCCTCACTCTGGTGAGGTTTTAACCAAATTTTTGTAGCGAAGTACCAAACAAATCTGTATGAAAGTTGCCTTTGTGTAGCAAGGTGTTTTACAGAGAAATCAACTTCAACAAAGTGTGTTTTCAGCAAATGCTAAAACTCTCAGTTTTTTAGTTAAAATTGCTGGCCCAAGTACATTATAAAACTCGTTCATCATGAAAATGGGACTTCAGTATTTAGGGTCTTGTTATATCCTCTTGTAAATGTAGTTTGGATTGTTAACTCCTATCAGTATTCACTTTGTCACTGACTATCCCTGTTCTTGGAGCTGGTCATTTTTCTTTGAAGAAAAGTAAGGGGTTTTTTGTCTGCTTGCTCACATACCTTGAACTGAAGCATAAATTAATAGCACAGCCTCTGTAAAATACAGTGGGCATGTTTGAAAGATGTGAAAAAGGTACAAATGTCTGGCACTGTTCTGTACAAAAATGCCTGTTTCCTTCATTGCTGGGTTTCCTGAGGCTTGAGGGCTCAGGAACCAAGATGCAACAGATGCATGCATGGTTAGCTTTGGCAATATTTTTGACAAAGAGGTGCCTCACATCATCTTGTCATCAAAGTCCCTTCTGTTTTCAGCTGGTTGTGTCTATTTCTTTCCACTCATCCCTCCTGGTATGGTAGGACTATTTAGTGTGATAATGTTTCTGTAGAATGTGCTCTACTATAAATATATATACTATATTCTCTAATCTGAAACGGATGGGCTCCTGCAGAATCATTAGTTTTGATCACTTCTCTTGGACATGTAAATTCAATAGAAGCTCAGGTCAAATGTGGAGTCTGCTTCCTTTGCCTTTTTACTAGTATTAATATTGTCTGCTTGCCAAAGTTTCGTGTGGTATTAATTTTGTTGCCATGACTGATACAGAGATGACTGTTTTTCTGTAGTAACTTCTGTAAACTTTGGTAGGCACACAAAGCTCTCACTGAGTAAAACTTACTATCGCACAGTAGTGGTTTTTTCTTTTGTTAAAAGTCACGTTTCCTGTATTTAAAGACCTCTCCTTACTGCTAGCATTTTATTAAAAACAGTAAATTTTCTATATCATTTTACTACATCAAAATGCAACATTCAAGAGAGGAGTGTGCATGATCTGGAATCCTAATCTTCATGTAGGGGAAACTCTAGCTCCTTATGTGTTTGCCCAATAGCACATCTAGCCTCAATACAAGCTGAGGGGTTCATGATGCAAGCAGTAAAGTGGCCAAGGTAGAATAATGGTCTTCATTTATATTGTTATGCCTAATGATTCTTAGTAACTGATTCTCATGCATGTGCCTCCAGACAATGGATAGGGTAAGCTATAACAGCTGTAAATGTAGCTTTGAATCTGTTCCGTTGTTGATCTCATTTGTTCTCTCAAGCAAGTTACTTGTTGCTTTTATATTTAAAATTCACCACCTGATATTGCATAAAAATATTGCAAGGTTAAACTGGTTTTCTTAAAACTCAAGGTAAAAGACACTACAGATAGAGACATAAAAATATGCTCTGTTATGAAAAATTTCTTTACTTGTATCAAAAGTGTAAACCTAAGCACAGGCATTCTCATAATTTTAATTTTCTTAGCACCATTTATAGGGTGTCAAGGAAGAAAAAAAGAATCCAGAAATATTATCTGTGCTTTGGCATGAAACATTATAAAAACTACATTAAGTTCCAGATATTTTTTGGCTGTGTTAAGGAGGTAAAGGACAGGATTCTTGGATAAACACAAAACACGTCAAAGTACCACTCAAATCATTCTTCTCTGTAAAATGTCCAGGGGTACAAGTTCAGAGAGAACAGTCTTTATTCTCACTACTATGGTGCAGACTTCCCCATCTGTAGAAGCTCACTATACTGTCTTTTGTGTCCTGTGTTTTCCTGCTCCTTCTCTGTATAATCATTGTGTGGAGCTCTGAAAATTAATACTCTTAATTTAATTGCCACAAGACCACTAAGATGTAATAGCACTACACTGCTGAGTCTCTGCTCTCTCCTTGACTTTGTTAGACCTTAAATTTAGCATGGATCTGTGGAATTGGCATGGTGGGAGAATCCCCTTCGCATGTCAGGAAATCTCAGGAAAATGTCTGCACTGTAAGGTAGATCTTGCCTCACAGTACATGTATATGTCTGAATTACATAAATTTAACTAAAACATGAAATATAATATAATCTTATAATACTCCTTTTTGTGCATATCAATATGCATATATTTAATGTTTGAACTAACAATAGTTCAAAATTGTGCCTTGCTGTTGATACATTTCCTGTATCACATCTATAAAAGTCTGTCCCTGGATTTGCTATGATACTCAAGTGTGTCTGAAGTGAAACTAGAAAAGATTACTTTTTTTTAAGAACAAAAAATATGAAAATGGTCATTAGCTGCAGAGAAGAAAAGCAAAAGGTGGTAACATTGTGGGATGTTGTTTTACCTGTGAAAAAGTATGCTGTGCTGCATTAGTCTTTTCTATGACATGAGGGAATTTGTGTACAGCATTGCTTTCAGTAGCTCACAATGTTTGTTTTAGAGTATTAGTCAGATTAGTCAGATTTTATCAGAGCCCATTGAGTTTTGCATAATTAAAATTGTAGCAATAGCTAAATGCTATGAAATGTGGAATGCAGAATCTTTGCTTTGCCAAATGTTCTTCTCCAGGGTTTCAAAGAAGGAGCAGGGAAAAGTGGGAGAAGCTTGAAAGTCAAGTCTGATGCTTAAAAATGTTTAAATTTTATTTAAGTCTGTATTTACCTTTTTATAAAATATAAAAGTTAAGAATAATAGATTTTTCTGTTACATTGGTCTCATGCAGCAGCAATAGTAGTATGTGCGTAGTTTGTGCAGTAGTTGCTCATTTTAAAATGCAGAGTTGTAGGATTGCAGTAATGTGTCACTGTAGACTGGTTTCAGTACACCTGCAAGTTAAATGTTTCAGATACATTGGGGAGAAAAGTTGTTTACTAAGTTGTTTATTGTCTAAATGCTACCAAATGCATATAACTGAAAAAAATTATCATTGCATTTCTACATCATGTGGCCATCATGGGTATCTACAGTAAATACACATCTTTTTTTTAGATAGGATTCATCTAACCAGCAGAGATCTAATTCTTTTTGAAGTCAGTGGAAAAACTTGTGCTGTCCTCAGTGCGGGTAAGAATAAAGCTGCTATCAGTACTATCTTCAATCCATGTAATGATTTGGTCCTTTGAGTTAGGTGACTAGATAGAGCATAAGATGGATGATTGTACTGAGAGTAAATTCTAGAAAATCCAAAGAAGAGCCTTGAAGATGAAAAAGGGATTGGAGCATCTTTCATATGAAGATGGGAGACCTCCAGTTGTTTAGTGTGAAGCCCAGGATCAGGAAGGATCTTACTAAGGTCCATAAATATCTGAAGGGAAGAAGTGAAAATTTGGAAACCAGGATTTTCTCAGTGGTGCCCAGTGAGAGGATAGGAGGTAATGGACACAGATTGAGGTGCAGGAAAATTTACTAAAATGTTAGAAAAATATTTTCTCGTTGTGTAAGATTATAGCAGTCTTTTCAGAGAGGTTGTGCAGTCTCCATCCTTGGAGCTATTCAATACCCAACTGGACAAAGTCCTGAGCAATCAGCTGTAGTTCATTCTGTCTAGCAGGGCTAGGCAACCTCTGAAGGTCCTTTTATACCCTTTTTGTTTCTGTGTTATTTTATTTATCATTATTTTTATCTGTATTACTTTTTTTTTTTGAAGTCACAGAAGAATCAATGTTACAATGAGTGGGAGAAAGTGAAATCTAGAGAGCTTTATTCCAGTAGACTGATGATTTTACATTTAATGTTAATTTAACTAGATTAAGAAAGCTCTTCTTACATTGTAAGGATGAAAGAGAAAACTGGGCTGAGGAAAATTAGGAAGATATTTTATCTACCTGTAAATGTACTTCTGAAATCTTAACAGTAGATTACTTAACAATAGATTAGATTATAATTCTACTGAAAGCACAATAAGCACTAAATATCAATACCAAAAACTAAAATAACTTAAACAGTAGGGACATTATGAAGGAATAATATAAGGAAAGTAGGAAGAGGGAGATATTTATAAGCCCTATTGGTCTGGAGTTTGGGGATTAGTTCATAGAAGAGTACACAAATGCATGCCTACAAAGTTAGCAGACAGATCCTAATATGTTAAAGGTTGTAATCTTTTGAAAGAAGTTGGTTGGTTTTCCTGTTGGCCCTCCTATCAACTTTAACCTCCAACCTTCTCCGGCATGTATCACTACAAATAAAACTGCTGAGGTTTGACAAGAGGATATAAAGTCACTAGGCCATCGCACAGAAATCTCTACATGATTTTCTTTTACCTAAAGCTTAAATGAACACTGCCAAAAGTCAGGGGTTTTAATAAGAAGTCATAAACATTCACTCATATCACTTTAGTTTTAATAATTACTGTTTTAGCATAGAAGAGAAGAAATATACATAGTAAATTATGTTTGACAACTGGAATTTTGTGGTTTTGTTATTGGTTGTCTTTAACTATTATGTGAATTGCTGTTCTTCATTTTAATGTATACTTTTTATGCAAGCTGCATATGATACCAATATAAAATGGCATTTGTGTACAGTGTTATAAATGAATTTTTAGCTCTTGATTAAGGCAAACCAGATGACTAAAATAACTTATGTGCTTGTATTTACCAATAATAATAATAATGATCTGTAGTCATCTATTATGATTTTGGCTTTTCTTCTCTGTAGTATTTTGTGTGACTTTACACAAACCCTTTTAGCAACCTAGGCATTTTGCAGGCCATAACTACTAAAAGTTTTTGATAAATTATTCCACTCCTCCAAGCTGCCTGTAGTGTTTTCATTTTGCCAGAGCTTCCACACACAGTATTACTGTGTCACTCAGTGGGTGTTATTGATACATACCATCACTAATAGTATTCATTCTTGTGGTTTCTCTATTTTTATAAGTATTTTATCTCAAACATAGACTGCACCTTCCTTAAACTGTATTATGATCTTAAAATTATATTTCTTTCCAGTTTGAAACCATACCAATTCAAAGTTAGGTTTTCTGTCTTGTAATCTGTTATTTGCATGACAAATTTTATGGTGATATATAATAATTCTGTTGTTTGTAGATTGTAATCTTTTTCACTTACAAATATGTTTCTTTTGGAGCACTTATTTTAAGGGCTGTAGAAACAGTCTCTTCTTTCTGAAGTCCTTCTTTTCTGTGCCCAAGTTCTGTTCCTTGTATAAGCCACTCATATCTCTTTGTCATAGTCCACTTTCCATGATCAGGAAAGTACCACTCTTTATTTGATGAGGTACATACCTGTTCCCTGGTTATGCTTTCTATGGCTTTCCTTCACAATGTAACTAGGAGATACTGGGCAGCACTTTTTTTTTCTTTTCCCATTTAGTTTATGGTGTACCGGTCAGATCTCAGTACATCCCACATCTTGCCATACTGATTATTCCATTTTGCTAAACATTTAATTGGTTTTCATCTATAGTTTGTTGAATATACACTTATTACATAAATGCTTTGCTGTTGTAAATGCACTATGCTATTGTCTGTTATCTGGGCATGTGGTTTTCTTCTGTGCTTTGACTATAACTAAGTGGTCCATAGAAGGAATAACAAGCCTTTTGTATGTCAGTTTACATTCATTATCTATACAGGAATATATTATATATAGGAAACCTGTTAGGCATTTCAATTTTGCAAAAGACAAATACTGATCTACACACTTGTCGTGGTGGAATGCATAGCAAACTGCACATAGATTTCTAGTGCTGCCTGTATCCAGCAGTAGATGCTGTTTATCAAACCAAACAGTATGAACATTTTAGAATTTAGATATTCTTTGAAGATTGAAGACTGATTGAATGGAGTTAAGGGGTAGCTTTTAAAAAGCTGAATATAGTTAGTTACTCCTCTCTCCCAGGATTTTGGATTACAGGAATTAATAATATCAAGAGGAGGATAATTTAACTGAAGATGCATTGGGAGAGAATTTGGTCACACCATCCCTTTCCCCCTGTGAGAATCTTCACCTATTATTTGTATTTTCCTCTGCAATTGAGAAAAATCAGCATGATGTCAATCTGTGTTCCTTTAGTATTCCCCTTAA
The DNA here is from genome assembly GCF_050655825.1 of Lonchura striata. Lineage (NCBI taxonomy): Eukaryota > Metazoa > Chordata > Aves > Passeriformes > Estrildidae > Lonchura > Lonchura striata. The sequence goes on along the minus strand of NC_140707.1, from coordinate 43,826,496 downwards.
CATTTAAGGCCCATCATCTTAAAAAAGTGAGGCAGGAAGCTGACTGGACAGCTACAGGTGACTACTGCTTGAGGGGAAAGGTGAGTTAGCAATAGTCAAAACATTAGTATCTTCAAGCAAAAATTATTGGCTTACTTTCTTCTTTGAGTCCACCTATATCACATTGAGAAGACTGTTATATAGTAGACTAGCAAACCCAGACTTTAAAAAATTAGCTTTCAGGTATTCAAGGTTTAGCTGGTGCTAGCAGATTCTGATGTTCGCATGTAAACAGTGTCAGCTACCACATTGCTTATCAAAGCACATAGGAAAGTGTTTTCTTCTTCTATAAAGTTACAGGGTGGTTACAATTGACAGGAGACCAACATCTGTCATGGCATTATGAAGGGATTGCCTGTTGTATTAAGCTGTTACACTTTCTCAGTGGAAACTGCTTTTTGGACACTTTCAGTGTAAGAATGTCTTTGCAGTGGGAAAATTACTATAATCTCACCATACTCAGTTACAGCTTCAGGATCATCCTCAAGTAATGTATATAGAAATGGCAGAACCAAAAAATGAGTATAAAGTTATTAATTGAGGAGTGATTAAGATACCATGTGATATCCATAGGAGGTGTTCAGAGAGCTTTGTAGTGGGCACAATAGCAATGATTAGAAGAAGGAATGCTGATCCCTTCATGCATGAAATAGTTTATCCCACTATGGAGCCCAGGAAACTAATAAAGCTTCTGTGGACCAAAGCCATAGAGGCTTAAATTGACCAGATTAAGGCATTTTCTAGAAATGCTTGCCTTTTTCTTTTTTTTTCCATTTTGTTTTGCATTACTTAGGAATAAAGATCAGAAGAAGCAAATAGTAAAAAGAATAATCTCAGTTACTCATCACAGTAGATCAATAATTGTCCTTGCCTTTTAAAAAATTTGATTTTTAACAGTTTAAAAATATGAAACTAGCTAAATTGAGGTTTTTTTCAGTTTTTACAGTGAATTTTAGTGATTCAAGAATGTTTGTGGTACAAGAAATATGGGCATAATATAGTCTGGTACTGATGAGAAACCTGGAAGTAGATAAGTGGAACATAAAGGCAGCTATTGCACATGTGTCTTGATATGGTCTGTAAATGTTTCTACATGAAACACACACATGAGGATTGAAAATTTTCTTCTTTATTAAAATATTTGTACCATTTCCATCTTCCATCTTTTCTAGAAATGCTGTTCTATAGTTCCCTATCAAAAAAACTTCTAACAAAAGTAAATGCCATAAATTTATATACCTTGGAATACTAGACAATATATAAACACTTCTCACATTTCTTTCATGTATGCTATGTATTTTTTCTTTCAAACCATAATTCTGAATATTGGCTCTGTAAATCTTATTATATATTGTTTGTATGAGAATGAAAAAAAAATATTATATGCTGTATAGTTTAAAACTTCACCATTTAGATGCTGATATTTTCCACTGGATGTAAATACCAAGTTTAATGTTCAAATGAGTTAGCCTTTGTTTTAGACTATCAGTATATAACCCCTGGATATTAGTGCCACATAACTGCTTTATCCAATTAGAATGCAAAATCTGATTACAAAAACTTGAAAGAAAACTTCAGTGGGAACTAAATATTTGAATTGCTGTTTCATGTCCTAAAATTAGTAAAGAAAAGGAATTCTTTAGCATTCATAAAGAAGTCTGCGAAGAAATTGGAACAAGAATCAACTTTACTGTTTCCCTGCTTTTTATTACAATTATAAGGAAATTTCTATTTGCTGAAACTTATATGATTAAGTATTCATTATACAAGTTTTCATAAGATTTAACCAAACTAACAAATAGTCATTTTGTGAAACAAGCTGGTGTCATATCTGCCATTCTCATTGAAAAAAAATCAGGCAACAATCTTTCTGCCTTTTGCAGGTATACCCATCTTTTTACCTAAGACAAAATCACAGCATACAAGGATTAAATTTCAGGCTTTCAACATAATTGTTTCCAAGTACAAACACATTATACATGTAAAGCAATGAATAACTTTACTAACTTACATGTTAAAAACATGCAAGCACTGTTTTGGTTTAATATCTTTTATTCAAATCAGGATAACATATTAGCATTTACCATCAAATATTTAAATTCTCATTATCACCTTAATTCAAAAACAAAAAGCCACTTGCAGCCTGTAAGGCCATAGGATAAAATCACAGAAATAGAGGATTAAAAATGCAAAATTCTCATGACACATTCATAGTTTTCACATCTCACACATTTTCCCCCCAATGGTTTATGGCAGAAATAGTTTAACTGAGGTTTTAGTGCTCTTTTTGAGGTAAAGAAAACCCACCTTCAAATATTGTCCTTACCCCTAACTAATACACTTTCTTAAAGAGCAAATCTGTAGAGAAGAAAATAGAAATAATTGTGAAGAAAGCCTTTTGTAATGTTATTTTTTAAAATTCTGTTTTGTTCTGTTACTACCAATGACTTCTGGAATACAGCACCTCTAACGTAGTTGTACATCATACATAATTAAACTATGTCACTGTGATTAAAAGTTTTCAAAAACAAGAAGACTATTTAAACATAATATTACAGTTATGATAACAAAAAAGACTCCAATGTTACATGATGTGAAATATAGTTAGAAGATGGGACTTTTCAAAGAAATCTTTATTTGTCTTGCATAAAAGAGATGTAGACAACATATATTGAAGATGGTATTGTGAGATTTCTGTTTCATTATTTTTGTTCTTTTGAAGCAGACTAGTTACTATCCAGAATGAAAGACACAATTTTGAACAGTTAATTTGGTATTTTATGTCATTACTCTCCTTAAATTTGATTATATTATTTTTATTATGTGTGCATGTGTTTTAAAAAAGATGTCATTCCTCTAAGCAGTATGGATAAAGAATAAATTCTCAACCTGGTTTTTATATTTCATGTTTGGAGATGTTTTGCTTGTGTAGGAAGTGGCTTAGGAATGACCTATTTCCCTCTTCTATTACACATTATCTTTGTTAGTGTTTACTATGTGTATTGAAGCTACACCTAGAAGTCCTAGTAAAATATGCTAGAAATTGCTGTTGAACAGAGTAAGAGATACTTAGTTGTACAGAGTTTAATGTTCATGTATAATACACGAGTCAACAAATGTTTACAGTGTAGTGTAAAGAGGTAGTAAGATAATATTGGTCAGCAAAATATTCACTGATCTGAGTACATCAGAAGCCTGCTAAATTTTTCATGTTTTGACAGCTGAGATATTTAGAGGAAAATAACAGATTGCTTTTGTTAATGCTTTTTGAGAATTATTTGTAACCTTGAGAGGTAATTGGGGATAAAGAATAAAGGTGGTTTGCCAATTCAATGTGGAATTTGACAGCTTGCTGGTGAATGGAGAGAGATGCTGGAAACGTGAAAGGCATATAGGTCTTCTCTGTAACAGTTCTCCACTTTCCAGATACAAAGAAATAAATTACATACTTAAATAGTCACACAATTGTTTTGCAGAGTTGTTTTGGATGGAGATAACAGAGAAGACTGCACTGATCAAATTCATGAAGAGGTACTTTGCTTCTATATTTAGAGGAAATTAATGCTTTTAAGGGAACTCATCTGTGTAGATGAAATGAGAAAGCAGTAAATAATACCCCTGAAGAAAGAATTAGCCAGATTTAAACATTTCAGATATAAGACACATCACAGAGAACTCCAAATGAAAACTGATGAGAGGACTATAGGTGTTTTTAATAGATTAAAATGATAATGATGAAGAAAGAAGGGTGAGAGGAATTAAGCTCCACTTAGCTATGTTAGTAATTACCTAGCTATGGAATACACAGAATAAGTTGTCAGTGTACAGACCCTGGCATTTGTTTGAACTTTCATGAGACATTCCAAGGAGAAGTGGATCTGTGATCCCATATGTTACTGACTTGTGCACCTTGAAAAGGGAAGAACTCAAGTGTGGCTTTAAAAGATCCATTAAAATTGTGGCTCAAAATGTCCTTGTGCCTTTACCAGCAATGAAATTTCCACCACTGTTGGTTTGATAATGAGCACCACATGCTCATAATGAGTTAACTCCCAGAGCATCTGGGACCTGTATTCTAAGTGTAGTGCATCAGCAGAGACACACCTCTTCAAACCCTCTTGCCATGTTCTCAAGTTCATATTTAAAGATTGTACCCATAAATCCAATGCCTATCTGCATTTCACAAGACCTGTGAAAATACACTGAAGGAGTAAGGTAGACGTACTCAGTGAAGTTGTGCTTAATTTAGCATTTCTAAATAAGATTTTCTTGTGTAAGATTTAAAGAAGCTAAGCTCAAAGCCCTTGGGAACTTCCGTGAACAGCTGTAGAAGAGCTCTGGAAAATAATCTACAAGATATGCGATTGCAATTCTAAAACAAAACCCAAATACCCAGCAGCAGGAATGCCATTTTCAGACTGAAGTGTTTCAGAAGCCCTGGGCCTGTGAAGCCTAGACTAAAACAGTACATCAAGTCCAGGGGAGGTTTGCATACCCCTCTGCTTACAATACAGTGATACTAACTTTTTTTTTAATTAAAGTCATAGAAATTTGGTGGTGGAAAACTCAGACAAAAATAATTAAACTGTGTACCTTTGATAATGAAACAATTTAATGTTCTAGTTGTTTCTTATTTTGTAGCAACTCTTTCTTTGCCACATCCAAACTTTAGCTGTGATACCATCATAAGCTGCAACCTGCTAGTTAAATTTATGAGCCTGGAGATTATGTTGGTCATGGAAGATGCAAGAATAGCAAGAGAAATATTCTACCAAAACCATACTGACTGTGGCCAGATTTGGAAGGTAATCATCTTCTCACTATTAGAGGCCTGGTCCGCAGATCACAAGTTTTGTTTCTTTGTTTCCATCCTACATTACAAGTAACTGGTTTTGTTCTTTTCCCCATTCTGACAGTGGTAGTATTAGAACACCATATTATGTATTTGATGGGGAAACACTAGTACTGCCATAGGTTCTAAGGATTTTGGTTTTATTCAAATGTTTTTGATCTAAATCATGGTACTGTTTGACTCTTAGACCTGAAGATAGAATGAGAAACACTCTGCAGTGTTTCAGAACTGAAACAGAAAATAGCTAAGACTCTACTTTGAGATTTAATGAGATAAACCTGATTTCGGAAACTTGTGAAACCTTAAAAAAAGTTAGGGAAGGCAGTACAAGGAGCTTTATATTAAGTTACAGCTGTTACTTTATCCCCTTTGTTTTCTACATTCATAGCATAGACTGCCCAAAGTTTATGGCCTTTATGAAGCTGCAGTTCTGCATATGGAAACAATTCTTCTGGTACCACAGTGCACTCCTCTGGATTTTGATCTTTTCCAGATCAGTAGTTGGTATATGATTTTAAAGGACAATGCAAATTCCATTGACTTAGTCAAAATCCATATGAAGTGTATCTGTGTATCAGGTGTAGTTTCACAGAGAGTTAGTAATAGGTTTTCATTGTTACCTTAGCAAAAGATGTGTGGTGCTTTTGTTTGTCTTACTTGCACATTCATTTTAATGTGTTTTCTCAGTTCTCTTTGGGCTTTGATAGAATTTTTTAACTCAACATGACATACATCTTGATAGTACCAACTCTAAGTTCACTACTTTTACCAGTAAGTCCTATTCACTTGTTTCTCTAGTCAAGATACTTAAAATATTTTTAAAACTTTAAAGTACATGTGGGCTCTGTCATATTGAATATCTAATTTTTCATTTGGAGTTTCTAGGACTGTTTCCAGCTTTTAAATAGGTGTATGTCCTTTACGTACTGTAGAGCATCAGTTCTTAAACTCCTCTTTCTAAATACATACAATGAGGGGGGAAATTGCCTCTTTTTAAGAGGGAAAAAAAATGCCTTCTAATTTTATGATCAGCTTCAACTGGATGTGACATTCTGAAAAGCTCATACTTTGAATAAAAGGGAAGAGAAAAAAAACTTGCGAAAATGCTTACAGATCAGCATTCTTAAATAAGAACTTAAAACATATGACATTATTTTGCATAAATAAAGAAAATTAAATCAGAACAAATCTGGGGAAAGAAGATAAGAAGGAGGTGGAAAAGGAAGGTATTGGGATAGTGGGTATATGAATTCCTCTTTCTGTTGTTAACAGGAATTTAAGCCATTCCTATTACAAAACTCAGATTATGTGTGTGTTGTGAAAACAGCTAGTCTCATTAAATTCAATATAATTGACTCATTTGTTCTGTGTATAATGCAATCTGGCTATTTTATGTGTGTTGGTCTCTGCAGAAGAGGAAAAATTTAGATTTTTTTTTCAGCAGTTACCTGTCTCTTCATGCTTTGCGATGATACTTTCCAAAGCCTGAGCTTAAGACCCCTCTATTTAAAGTTTAAGAACAATACTACTGTTAGTTGTCATATTTCATTTGATTATGGGAGGAAGCAGAAGCACAATTTCTGCATGAAAAATAACATTTTTTCTCCACTTCCAGAAAAATATTAACACAATAAAACGCACAAAATTGTTAGTAACCCAGCAGCCTTTGCAGGGTGCCTGAGCTAGAACAATAAATAGTATGGAAAATTATATTTTTATAATATTCTCTAGATTAAATAGTTGTTTTTCTAGAGACAGTGAGTACTTAGCCACTAATTGCATTGGGCTTGACTTTTACCTCCTTGTGTCAGTGGTTCCTAATGGAAACTTTCCTCCTTTGTGATATCTGGTTTGCAAGGCTTGACTTCAAAACAAGAGGTTCATCTTTTTGTTATTTAGGAATGACTAGGGGCCTCATAACTGAAAAATTCACAAGAAACCTTTTAACACAAAATTCTAAAAGTATCATAGGTGCTAATGCATTTGTGTACTCTGAGATTCACTGTTATTGTCAAAGATTTGTATCAAATTCAACCTGATGATTTTGTTTCAGAGACAAATTCTAAATTTTGTTTTAAAAGTTTAACAAGAACCATTTCATTGGAGTTACACTGTCTCATAAACCTGCTGACCAAAGTATGGTTTCATAATCCATGTATTGGTGACATTGATGCTGAAGGAATCATTGAAACCTGAAGGAAAGTTATACTGCAAACTAAAAACACTCAAACATAAGTGCCCATGCATTACTTTGTTTTTATGTCCTTTGCAAAAAAAACGTTTTGTGCAAAAAATTACATCATCATATTTTAAATATGAAATACAATTAATTTCATTAATCATAAAAGTAACTTAAAGGTTAATATGGTAACATAGTAGTGTATTTTTCAATTACTTTAGGTAAGAACTATGTAATAAAGAGATGACTAATCATCAAAGTGCTGTATGCAAAATAAGTAATGTTACGACAATTTGTGGATGCTATTCAGGACACAGTGATTGGTTTAAGAGCCTAACTTAAGTGACTGCCTTGCTTTCCCATGATTTTTGTACTTAACACATTTATATACATATAATGGAATTTCTGCATGAATATTTCAGAGGTTTTAATAGATGTAATGTTATTAATTGTGTTTAAAATCTGTGTATGATATTACTGAGTGGATGCAACAATTTGGGATGCATATTCTAATGCATCTAGGGTTTTTTTTAAATGTGGATGAAACAGATGTTTAATTCTAAAGATGCAGAATGAACAGAAGTGATTATGGAAAAGGAAATTGTAAGAAACTAAGAGTTTTATTTTTGTCTCTTCCAGGGTGCAACTATTGTGGGTTTGGGTAGAAGAGAAGTTTTGCTTCTTAAGATATGTGAATGCTTCATATGCAATTTTTAACCTGACAGGATAAACTGATTTTCTGGTTTAAATCTGAAGTTATAGGAGATATAACTTCAAAGTGAATAGTGAATCAGAGCTATGTTTATCCCTCTTATATGTCAGAGTTTAAGTGCAATGTTTTATGTATACAGTCATCATGACAGTTAAAAAGGCTATAAAGAAAAGCAATTATATAATTGCTTTAAAGAATTAAGTAGCACACATAAAGGCTTTTAGAAACTACAGAGCAGTTTTAATAATTATATCACCTGAAGTAAAGCTGCAAAATTATGTCCTAATTATTTGCAATGAGTAATTATCTATAAAGTTGTAAGCTTTAAAGATTTTATGAGAGAGTAGGGGAGTTCTTTGATTTTTTTCCCCCACACACACTAAAACAATACCCCATCATTTTCTATTTTAGCAGTTTTCACAACTTAAACATTAAATTCTTATTGTTGCTTTCTGTTATATTAGTAGTGTGTGTTTTGCAATTCTAATCTTCACGTTTTTCTTTCTTTATCACCGAAGCAGGCCTTTTGAAGCCAGGGAATTTTTCATAGCAATATTGACAGTGTACGCATTTGCATGATGACAGCCAAGGAATGGAGCAGTAATTTTTGAAATTGCAGAAGTATTTAGAACACTGATAAAAGCTGAAATATATTTTTGATGGATTGAAGTTAAGCATACATGATTTTTCCTGCTGTCAAAAGGCTCTGAATTTAGTGAATATTTGCCTGCTGTGAGAATGCAAGATTAACATCACAACCATCACCCGGGCACCCAAACCCTGCAATTTAATAGCTTTTTAGGTTCTTTCCTTTTTCTAAACAGCAATTAATCTCATTTTAGTACAATTTTCTCGTTTCTGAAGTCGCTCATTGAATCGCTGTTTTGTTCATATTTGGCTTCAGCTCCTCTGCATAGTCATTAAAGTCCCAATTAATGTCACCTTTAGCTGAAGAGTACTCATTTTTATTGAGAAAATGACAGTTGCTGCCATGAGTAGTGCAGTGTAATATACATTAATTGCCCTGTAACACTGGTAATTACGAGTTTTTCAAGCCTCTCAGTAAACTGTCATGCCTAGACAAGACTGTGCTAAAATAGATTACTCATTAGGGAGACCTGTCCTGTTTTCTGGTGGGTTCTTAGTGTTGGTTTAAAAAAAAACTTGAGTTTGAACAAATAGTTGCCAAAAGCAATTTCCTACAACAACATGTCTGTGTTCGGTTTTCCAGCCATCACTTCAGCCTGCGGTCAGCAAACAGACAGAGTGCTATGGACTCTAGAGATGTCAAGATTTTTATTTAGGTGGATCACAAGGATAAGCTTAGCAATGTGTAATTCAGTGCTTAATATAAATGTTATTAAAGCTGCCTCTTTCAGTGTTGTGTTTGTTACAGGTCTACCTGGCATTTTAGAAGAGCAATCAACATCATCAATATTTTGTCTTCCAAAAGACTTTAGCACAGTGCTCCAGACTGTCCAGGCAGCTGGAATTACTAAACCTGTTCTCAGATAATTCTGTAGAGCAACATCAGGGATTATGTTGTATATTATGTGGAATAATTATCAGATCTTTCAGGAGCTGTGTGGCATTGCAAGATGTATATTTTTAAAAACATAGAAAAAAATATGTGGAAATAATTTGGTTAATATTGTGACCACCTTGGCAAATAAGGCTTTGATGCATATGTTATTAGAAGACCTACCTGCTGATTGACTTCGGAAATAGTGGGAAGCAAGGAATGTATTTCACTGCTTTCTCTTTCTGTTGCTCTCCTATGTTATGTTTGTTTTTAAGGACAAAATAGTCCCTTTTAAAGCTCATTGTGGCATTGAACTGACAATGAAAACCTTTGTTTTATCTTTGTTATAACACCTGCTTTAGGCAATCTGCTCTTTTGTGCTCTCTCTAAATGAATTTTGTCACAGCCTTTCATATTCTTCTGTGGTGATGAGCTAATGAAAGTAGATAGTACAATTTGTGCTGACCAGGTAGCAACTGCCAGCTTGCAGCTGAGAATAGTTCAAATAAATAAATAAATAAATAAAATATAGCGTTATATCACTGATTTATCCATTACATAACATTAATAGTGAGAAACCTTGGTGTGTTTATCTGTTTGTATTGGTGTGCATTTATCGAATTGTTTATGACAAGACTAATTGGGGTAATTGTAGACACTGAAATTACCTGTCAGCTATATGTAACCACACTCCCTTTCTTTCTGACAAATGATGACAACTGAGGGACCCCGTAGCATTACTCATGATGGCTTTTCGAGTGGTAATAAGGACAATAGGGGCCCTGGCTAATTTGACATGGACAGCCTTCACAACAAGAAGCCAGCTAAATGACTTGTCAGTAGGGGAAAGAAGTCAGAAAAGTAATGGAGTCCCCCATGGCGCTCTGACAGGGAGATGAGGCAATTTCAACAGAAAGTGAAAAGGCTTCAGTTTGTCAAGTATTTAGAACAATCAGAGAACAGCTAGAGGCTGGAACCTGACAATAAATTTGTGAACCATGGTAGCAGTTTCATATAGGTCAGTTATTTCATAATGGCTGTGAAGCTTTCAGAGGTTTCTGCTTTCGTAGCATACTTCACATCAGCCAACTGGTGCTTTGTCACCTTAAATTTGTGCTTCACTTTACACAGTAGGAATAATGGTTAAGGTTACAGAGGAATGGCAGTGTAAGACAGCATGATCTGCAGACACCAATCTGTTGAAAAGTAAACAAAGATTTAGATAGCAATACTGTGATTGCATCGATTACAAGCTAGCAGTGTTAACATGTTCTTTATGATTTTGGCCTGCATCCTTTTCATGGATAAGTAAAGTACTTAATTTCTCATGGACAAAACCAATAAAACATAAGCCTCTGATCCTATCCTTTCTCCCATCTGAACAGTTAAAATTTCTTAAGGTTCATTTCCTGATGCTTGTACTTGTATATATTCTGGTTCTATGGTTTTGACACCTGAGACACTGTTACTGATGATACAAAAGAATTGTGATTTTTTTTTGACAGCTCAGCAGAAGGTGATTTTCCAGCGTGTTTTTTAAAATACCACAACCTTTCAGGCATCAATATTAGTTCTCTGTCCCAGTGATAGGAGGTCTTTTTATCTATGGCTTCAGGAGTCTCTTGGATTGGTATTGTTGGTTGAGGGGCTTTTTCATATCAATGGTTCTTACCCATTTATTTTTGTTGAGATAAAAAGTCAAAGTATGATTAAAGCATTGTTTTGGTACCACACTGTGCCTCCTGATGCAGGCTCCTGAATTCTTTAAATGTGTTTAGGAATTGAGGACAGATTTAGTGAGAAATATCAACGTCCTTTTTGGCAGGGATTGTTTTTTTAGTAAATAGGGTTGAATACATCCATTTTACTGTTTTTCTTAAATTCTGATTCCTTCATTTTACCAAATGTTATGATTCTTGAAGATTTTAAAGCTAGTGCAGAGCTTTTTTTTTTCTCTCTTGAATAAGGGTCTTAGAATAGAACCTTTCTGTGCCATATTTAAAAAGTTAAGCCTGCTTTATTGACACATGTCCTGCTCCCCCATCCGTATCCATCACCCTTTCCTCATCCTTTCCACAGTTATGCTCTTTCTCTTTATGCAGTCTTAATCCTCTAAATCCTCCAATTCAGTAAGTATAATAATTCATTTGCTTTCTCCATATATACTTTTGTTTCTCAGGAAACTAAGGAAAAGTTGACCGTTAATTAAATAGACACAGGTACTCAAAAATCGGGAGAAGCATCTTCCAGATAGAAGGAAAAAAACAGCAAAAGTCCCTTTTTCTGGTTGATCCTCCAATAAAAGATGGAGATCGATAAGTTAATGTGTTCTGTTCTTGAGTATCAAGAAGAGAATCTTTTCTTAATGGAAGGTAGTGTGGCTGTTTATTTCTTTAAAATAAAGAAACACTTCATTTAGTTTCTTTAACCCAGCATTGTCATCTTTGGCTAGTCCAAGTTGAACAGTTTACTTCCTACTCAAGTTTCCACATAAGTCTAAAACCTAGGAATGCAAGAGATAGGCATATATATGCCAAAAATGTAGATAGACTGTTACTTTGTAGGTAGTTGAGATGGAAGAAATATATGTATATAGATCCATTTATTGATGAATAATGATACATTATCTGTGAAATAGTGATACATAATCTTCATGGGTACTACAAGCATCTTTTTAATATTATCAAGTGTAAGATCTCAGCACTGATCTGAGATGATGGTAGTAATTAGAAACTGGATCCCTAGGTCTTTCTGTCAACTTTACTGTACTATCATTCCATAATAGTCAAATGTAGTATTAAACTGCCTTTCCAGCATCTGGCAAAGCTTGGTATTCAGATACTTAGAAATAATACACATACTATTGGAAACAATCAACTGCATTTAGGAACAATAGTGATAACTAAAATGCCGTTTGCTATTTTTATTTGGGTTTCTTATATTTAGATTGTAATTTAACTACCATCTAATTCGTTTTAACTTAGTTCAATTGGAAGTAGTAATACTTACTTACCTAATAAGTGACACATGTCATAAAGACACATACAACCTCCTTATTTCCTCTAGGTCAGTCATGCTTGAACTAATGAACTGAATTTTTGTTTCCCTACGTATTTTAAGAAAATGAATGCAATTTAATTTGTCCTTTTCTCCCTTCCTAAATCAAAACACAGATACAAGCTTTTTTTTCCCCCTTAGCTGCATTCTTAACTGTTAAAATATCCTAAAGCACTTGATCACGTTGCATTTTAATTTCCAAGTCATGTGTTGTATTAGTGAAGTGCACATGTTCCTGATTTCAGCTGAAAGTTCTCAGTCTGTTTAGCAGAACACCAGGCTGGCATGAACAAGGTCCTTGCTAGGTCAAAGGCCTGAAGTTTACATCTTTCTTAAATCTGACTTTCGTAAAAATGTAGGAAGCACAGGTCAGGGCAACTAGCTGATGGCATTGCCTCTTACAGCCACTGATTAGATTAGCCCACCATTTATCAACTACACAGAGGCTAACACTTAACCTTTTACTGAACAATTTTGATGTATCCTTATTTTTTAATGAGGATGTTATTGTTCCAAAGTGTCCCTTAAAGCTTTAATGCAGATTTTTTTCCTCCCATTTAACTGACTAACAGGCTTTAAATGCTTTATAATTCAAAGTGTGGTGTTTATAATTGTGCTTTGTTTTGAGGGTAGAGGTTGAGTAATTTTGCCCTGGAACAATGTTTTTTTAACTATTATTATTGTATTTGTTCAGTTCTAAGATTTTGCTTGTATGTGTTCCATTTACCTAAATACCAAGATGTAATTTATAGTTAGCTTGAATGCTAGTTGTTTTTTTAATCAAAATCATTAGCTGAGAAATATTTACAATAAGATTTATTGTTAGAAAATATGCAGTAACTGACTCCTGTGGGTTTACCTATTGTCTGCTAATCATATTGGACCCTAATCACCTGAGTTTTGAAAACTAATTCACATCACCAGGAGACATGTTGCCTGCGATTTCACATCTTGCAATCTGAATTCAAGGTTTTCATTCCATGTTGGAATTTGGGGCCTATAAGTGATATATTTTGTCAGTCAGTTACAAGTGTGATCATCTCACCAGAGAACTAAACTAATCCTGAATTCGCAGATTGATTGGAATAGTTGCAGCTCTTGCTGTGAGAAGACTGTGGCTTAGTTTTGTAAATCCTGAGAAGTTATTGAGTAGCTGGAACACAGAACCTATTACCAGCCTTTGATTCCATGCATGCTACTTTGTGTTGCAGTCATGAGGTGAAAATAGATTTCCATAGGACTCCACATCAAGAGTATGAATTAGGTACCAGGGACTTCATTAGCACATGGGAGTGACCACATTTCTCTACCATGTACTAAAGTGCATTGATAACCATAAGAAGGACCATCAGCAGGCTAGAATAATATCTGCTGCTTCTCCTACTTAAAAAGAAGTATAAAAGCTACAATCTGAACTATCTCTCATTACTCCCTAAGTATGTGGAATGGGAATTTTTACAGAGGCCCAATTTCATAAAAGTTTGGTGTAGGGCATAGGTCTTTTTCATTACTAGCAACATCATTGTTGCCTTCCTATGTTAATGTGATGTCAGTAAAGAAAGACTCAGACCCATGAAATTAAGACTCAGACTCATGAAAACTAGAAAATGTACTGTTCGGTTTCTCTTTTGAAAAATTGAGTTTGTAAGCAGGACAGAGAACACTGACATTTCCTGGAAAGAAAAAAAGAAGTGGGGAGGTAGGGAGAAATTCCTGTTTATGTGCTCCTGATTTCTTAATAACAGCTTTGAGAAACAGCAGTATTTTCAGTCTGGTCTTCACTTGCCCTTAGTCTGTGTACTTCAGCTCCACGCCCTAGCTCTATAGCCTGGGTATTTCATAGCAGCAGACCACCATATCCATATCTGTGTAAGCAAATCCTTCTTGTTATGGTCCCACTAGTAAAATCACTTATCTTAGAGCAGTATTCCAAGCAATATCTGAGGGTGGAAAAGTAGCCTGACAGCAGTAATGGAACAAATCAAGAAACAACTTAATACCAAACATAAAGGTTTCATTAATCTAGAAGAGAAACAGCAGAAGAAAAACTTGCATTTTTTATTACGGAGTCGCATGTTATCTAGTCATATGTCAAAAATTTATTTTCCTGCTTAAATTAACCCTTTGATATACCCAGATGACTTCAAAGTAGAATTATTTTGAATCAGTTGAGTTATTCAAAGCAAATAATGTTTACTAAAAACATTGTTTACTAAAAATAATTACATGCTTTGTAGATGCTTAATCTTAGTGCTTATTTCAGTCTCACTGTATATTACAAAGTTAATTTGAATTTAATTTATTGTAATTGAAAGTGATAATTTTATTGTTAGCACGTAAAATGCAAAACAGACAAAATGTTTAGGTTCAGTCACATCGTGGTTTCTGGAAAATAATATCCTGCGTTCTAAATAAATTGAAGTAGTTTGAAACTTCCCAGATCTTAGAAATTAATAATCCTGTTTTATGAAAAATGCATCCAATATGATGAAACCTGAGTATAAAAAATATGGATGTATCCTCTAGCACAGAAAAAATGGTGGATCTTCATTGTTGGAACTGGAACTGTCTAGTGTAGTTTCAAAACACAAATGTAATGGTAAAATGGTTAAATAAAAAAAAAGTAATTGGCTTCTATAAGCTAATACTGCTGAGGGTGAAAGGGCTAGAGAGGAAGCCATAAGAGGAGCAGCTGAGATCGCTTGGTCTGCTCAGCCTGGACAGGAGGAGACTGAGGGGAGGGCTCAGTGCAGTTACAGCTTCCTTGTGAGGGGAAGAGGAGGGGCACGCACTGGTCTCTGCTCTGTCCGGGCACTGACACAACCCGAGCAAATCTGAGGCTGTGTCAGGAGAGGCTTAGGTTGGATATCAAGAAAAGATTCTTCACCCAGAGGGTGTCTGGGCACTGGAACAGGCTGCCCACAGAAGGGGGCACAGCAGCATCCTGACGGAGCTCAAGCAGCATTCGGACACTGCTCTCAGGGACATGGTCTGGTCATTGGTAAAATGTATATGATACAGAAGATACTAAACAATCTTAGACTATCCTCCTTAAAGCAACTAAAGTATTGTCTTCTAAATTAAGCACTTTTTGTGATTATGCACTATCAGTAGAACAGAAAGAAGTGCAGTCTGCAGTACATCTTGTTGGATTTGTCCTAATGTATCCGAGAGCAAGTGGGCTGAATATGAGCAAATACATTGGTTTTCTCAAGGTACACCAGTGGATAAACATCTGGGAGAAAGTTCTTTAAACTTAAAGAGAGTTGTAGCACACAAAAAATGTTTCAAATCATTGATTGAATCAGACTAACAAATTAAAAATTTTGGCCAGGAGACTAATAAACTCCTAAATTTCCAGTTTTCAAAATGGGTTAGTGAGAGCAAAAATCTAGTTTGCAATGAACTTCAGTCACTGTGCAAAAGTGAAGAGTGGTTGATTTTTTGCCAAGTTATAAACGTATTACAAAAATACTCATTTTAACAGTGCTTTCTGTGTGTTTTCCCTAAAAGTCAGTAATTCAGAAAACATACAACTTTCTTTTTACACCATTCAATGTCTTGCCAAAATCAGTTTATTCCATAATAAAAGTTATACTACAATATTCATATTAATTCTTCACATATGGAATCAACTGCTATATTGAAAATAAATCTTATGATCTTTTCAGTTTACAAAACAAACAAAAAAGTAGCCCAGAACAAATATTCACATTTATTTTATATATTGGATTGAATTCCTAATGAAACTAATTCTAAAAAGAAAGTATTTGCTCTCATAGAATTCAGGTAAATCTCATGAAACTATAATGAAAAGAAGTCACACATTGCTTTGAAAAGGAAAAATTACTCTTATTTATCATACACTTTTCTTTAATCAATTTAATAAATTTACACATTAAATTTAGTGGAAGCAATGTGCAGGAGTGGAAAAACAAATTGTATTTCTTTTAACACTGATTGTTCAGAAGGTGAAATGTTTGGATTAGAAAGCAGGCATGGTGCACAGATTTGGTTGTAGTATTACTTAAGTCTCACTGTGTTTGCTTTGTCATGAGGAAAATCAAAATTTAGCCAAGATTGCTTTAGTAAAGAGAATCCCATCATAAGCATACCCTCTTCCACCTACATATGCATTTATTCATGTATATGTAAGCATACCTATAAATGTTCCTGTTTTTTACGTTGCTGCAGCAATATATAAATCATCAGGTTAGTGCTATTCTGACTTTATTTCCTGGGAATCTTTTCATATATAATTTATAAACAACTTTTAAGTTAAAACATAGGATAGAGAACTGGAAAATAAGTACTGAGTTGAAGTTCTCTATCTGAAAATGTTTCATTTCTTATGAAGCTTACCTCCCGTTTGGCAGTGTTGTGGGGTGGGCATTTTAATGATTTGTCATTTTTCCACATTTTTTATTTGGGTTGTTTTAATATATAGATCAGTCTTGCATTTTTTGAAGTCTAAAAGTGCATAGCATTGTCCGTGGAGCTCAAACTTGCTACTAATTTTTTGGTGTCTTTTAACATATCCTGTCAGCTGAACCATTAAAGCTCTGCCATTAAAGCAGAACTCTCAGAAGATATATGCATGCTTGAGTGTATTAACAACGATAAGCAAGTACTAAAAATCTGAAAAGCTTCATCAGACTGTGGTAGAGATAAGTTCATTTCTGCCAAAACATTCCTTTTGGTTACTTTTGGATATCAGAATGACCTTTTGTTTTCATTTCTTACAGTACCTTTCTTTCCTTTATTTAAAAATAATCTTTGTCACTCCACAAAATTTGTTGAGGAATTTTTTTGTTGGCTGTTGGGGGCAGTTTTGGACAGAGAACAAAGTTTTCCTAAGTTTCAACATTTCTGCTATGAAAGTCAAAGTGAAATGTCTGCTTCAGTCCAGCTGAGAATATATCAATTATTTGAGTGAACTTGAAATGTTTTCTTTCCTGTAATTTTTAATAAAGCAACAATTGCAGTCCTACAATGCTCTGTATTTAATGTGGATAGCTGTGGCTCTGGAGAATCATATCCCTTTCTCCACTCTTTTTTAGTACTTCAGTGGAGTTAAAGGAGTCTAACCACATGCCAGCATGTTGAAAAAAGGGGGAGGGGTATGAGGGGGAATGCTATTTAATGCTGAAATGTTTCAGCAAAATAAACTGAAAAAATTATTTTAAAATGGCTTTATTTTGGTCAAAATTACTAAATTTTAATGTTGCTAAATCAAAATTTGTTTGAGCTCTTTTGTTTGGGTTAACATCTGCATTAAAATGCTTCATTTTGAGCCTGGTGTCAAATTGAATGTTATGGGGTGAGTTTCCAGATTTTGCTCAGCCAAGTAGTGAGTGGTACAGTTCATTTCTTCATTGCTGCTCTGGTGTCTACAGTAGGAAGTAACAACTGGAAAAGTAACACCCTGGGACCAAGCTGAGTTTTGAGAACATTACAACAGGGTTTTGTTAGAAGCACTATTTACTAGAGATCCACCTCAGTTCATCAAGTCAATGATAACAGTAACTATAAAGAGGCATCTAATGTCATCCCTGACTTCTTAGTCACAAAGACCAATAATCCTTAGATGTGATTAGCAGCTGATAATTGCAAATTTTTTTTAGCTTTGAAAGCAACCTTTTTCTGTCAAATGTATGGAAGTACAAAGAATCATTCATTACCTACTGTTAAATCTGATTCTGACAAGTCATGTGTCACAAATATAATTAATGATCAACTATTATTTAGTAATTTATATAATTTTGTTTGTGTCTCATCCTATTTCTTGCATTGATGTCAAATTGTGATATAAAAGACAAATGGAGCTGCTGATCAATGACTAAAATACATGCTGATATAATCAAAATGGCATAAAAACAGAGGATATATTAAGTACGGATCATAGCGTAGGCCAGAAATTAAAATAAACAACTGTGAGATACTGTAGTGAGAGATTTCAGTACATCTGTTTACCTTCCATTCATGTAAGGGAATCATGAATGCGATGGAATGCTTCAAAATAGGAGGAAAAATCTGAACTATTAAACAATGTTATATATTGAGAAAAAGAACGTTTTGTTCATTAATGTTTCCTCTTCATTTTGTACTATTGCTATAATTTCCATGTCATCATGGAGGCCACTTTGTTTTTTCATATTGCATCATGTGAAGTGTCAGTTGACTCTCTTTGCCTTAATGGGCAGAGCATTATTTATGAGGTACATTTTCTTCAATTGTATTTGGAAGGTCCTCATCATACAGTCCAATGCCTGCAACTCCTGACTGAATGGTCAATATTTCTTCATTTGTGTTTTAGTGAGGTAATCAAAACCATTTTGCCCCCCACATGTTGGGAAAAAACACCACATACTATAAACAGTTCTCTGTAATATATATATATGTATTCACAACATCCTTAATGTTTACTTACTTTTTTAAGATACCATCTATTTTAATGGTTTTATATTAGACCTACAAAGACAGAATTATTGGCCTACCGTTAATACAGTCAATTAATTATATCTAGGCACAAAGTGATAAGTAAAGATTTTCATTCTGATACCTGAATTTCCTTGTAGCTGTGGTTTGTCAGACCTTTAACAATACCCTAATGACAGAGGCCAGGAGGCTGTGGTTTAATATGTACTAATGCACATGGCACTGCTTTTACATTAGTATTATTTCTTTCAATTGTTGTAGTGTGTTGTAGTGAAATTATGTTTTAAAATCAGGCAAACTATTGATGCTTTTATTGAATGGTATAATTTATTTAAGAAATATTTTAGTCTGTTGACATTTCATCATCAAATAACAGTAAACATTATACACATTTCCCATAAGACCATTCTTGAGAGCCAAATATTTATCCCTCAGATACTCTAAAGGTAGAATTGATGGGTGAGAGGCTGGACATGACCCAGCCATGGGCACTCCCAGCCCAGAGAGCCAAACGTGTCCTGGGCTGCATCCAGAGCAGCGTGGGCAGCAGGGCCAGGGAGGGGATTCTGCCCCTCTGCTCTGCTCTGCTGAGAGCCCACCTGCAGGGCTGCACCAGCTCTGGGGGGCCAGCACAGGAAGGACATGGAGCTGCTGGAGGGAGTCCTAAAGAGAGCCACAGGATGATCAAAGGGATGGAGAGCCTCTCCTGTGAGGAAAAGCTAAGAGAATTGGGGTTGTTCAGCCTGGAAAAGATAAGTCGTCAGGGTGACCTATTTGCAGCTTTCCAATACCTAAAAAGAGCCTACAAGAAAGATGGAGAGGGACTTCTTACAAGTGCATAAAGTGACAGGACAAGAAAGAATGGTTTCAAATTGAGAGTAAGTTTACCCTATGTTGCTTGCTGGGAGAGTAGTGAGGCACTGGAACAGGTTGCCCAGTGAAGTTGTGGATATCCATGCCTGGAAGTGTTCAAGACCAGGCTGCGTAGGGCTTGGAGCAACTGATCTAGTGGAAGGTGTCACTGCCCATGGAAGGGAGTTGGAATTGGATGACCTTTGAGATCCCTTCCAATCTAGGCCATTGTATGATTCCATAATTGTAATAACTACTCTGTGGGCAACACAACAAAAAGACGTGTTTAAAGATGACCTTGTTAACAGAGAGTGGTAAGTCAGAAATATACCAAAACAAGTTTGGTCTCTACTTTGAAGTACTATGCTTAAACTTGGCATTCAATTTTACAATTCATCAATTATTTTCATTTTAGAAATGAAAAAACTTTGAACTATCAAGCATGTCTTCCTGACAATCTCCTAAAATTATTTGTTAGGATCTAGTGAATATAGAAGTGGTTCAAATACATAAAATTTAAAACTGCATAGACCATTTCACTGTAAGTTAGTCCAACATGAGAATTACTGATTTTTTTCAGATTCATCTGGAAATCCTGAAATTAACAAAAGCGAAAGGATTTTCAGAGCCATTTTAATGTTAAAGATATTTATTGTAAATTGAGAGCTTCATATTTAAACTCACCTTTCTGATAGTACACTTAAATTGTTGAGTTTGTTTCTCTTGTTTTTTGGAAAAATCTTTAAAATACATACTATTTCACTAAGGTCTGGATACAAAATCAGGAAAAGTGGTTGCTTGCTCCTTACATAACTTCTGTTAGATCATTTATATTTCTGAAACTGCATTAACATCTAAGTGCCATCATTTAGTATCTATTGGATTATCATCAGCCTTTGTTGCAAGTTTGTTGGCAAGTGCCAAGTAATGCTGGGTGAGGATAACGGTTTAGCTCTGCTTTTCTAACATAGTGTATTGGGGACCTTTATTTCAGTTATTGTCCAGTTGTTTCACACCACACTTCTGGTTCACTATATATGAAAGTAGTTAGAGATTGTTCTTTCTTCGCACTTTTAATCTGATATCTGACACTTTATAGCTCATCCTTAAATATTTTTGTTCTGTAAGTGACTGCACAGATAAAACAAAGGAATTGAGTGTACACTTCTTCTAGAATAGCTTCTCTCTTTTTTCTCATTCAGTTGGTAGGTAACTGTAAAGAAAATTACCACTGTATGTATCTCTGTAATTCAGTTTTAGACATGCTGAAGCATAAATTCACTCACTATGCAAACACACAGTTAAGAACGGTAATAAAGCATGTGCATAAAATGGGATTTGTGCCATCACATTTGATTCAGTTGCTATTGATATGTTCAGTTTTACTGTTAAATTTAGTTTTATTTGTAAGCAAAAATGTTCAGCCCTACTCATCTATTTTTAATGCAGGCAAGCTTGTTGGGGATAGCAGGGATTCCATTATACTCTACCTGTCACACTTTGCCTCTGCCAGGAAGTTGGTTTATGGTCACAACCTCTCCATTGAGAATTTTGTGCCTTCACTTACCATTAGATTTGCTGTGTGCTTTATGAACTGCAGTGTTCACAATGAGTCCACTTCTCCAGGTGGGACAGACATAATCAGACATTCACCTGATCCCAGGAACCTTTTATGACCTATATACTTTACAACCAGGACCTTAAGAAGAATTCATTAATTTATTTTTTTTTTTTAAAGGAGAGGAACAGGATGTATGGAATGTGTGATTGGCATGGGTATTGCTTAAAGATTTATATTTTTTTCCCCTGAAAACTAGGACAGGGAACTAGTGATGAAGCTATTACAGATCTCTGAGGTTTGGTGGTGGTCTCATTTCTTTCAGCATACTTTGGTTGTTCTCTTTTCTCTAGGCTTGAGGATTAAGCAGGAGTAATCTGGATAACACTGAACCAGAAGAGCTTGAAGTAGTGGTATATGTTATAAAAACAAGAAATGAAATTAGAAAAGTTGCAAATACTTCTTCAATTTTCAGAAAAGTTTGCCTGTCTTTATGTGTAGAGAACCTTTGCAATTTGAATATCTTAATTTGAATAAAAATCAGACAAGCCACTATTATTTACGAAAAGTAAATTCTTAAGCTATGTCTGTGGACAAATCAGCATGGTTCAAATCCATATTGTTCATTTCAAAAGATTCCCTTTAATCTTTTCAAAGTCTTCCTACATTCTGGATGACTTTCTGGTATCTTGTTTTATAAATATGTGTCATATTATACAGACATTTGTCATTTTTCATCAGGCAGAGAAAACACATTTGAATCTGTTTAATTTTGTTAGTGGTGATATCATCCCAGATTGCTTGAGAGAGCATTTTCTATCACTAGTTTTTTGAACTACAATTCAGAAAAGTGTAAGGTTTTGTCATTGTGTCTAATCCCCAGCTGTGATAAACACTGTATCTTATAACCTATTTGTTAAACATTTCAAGTGGAAATTTAAAATAATTTAAAGGTCCTATTGCACTAACTGGAAGTTTTTTCTAGACCCAGTGTATAAGTTTCCCTTATGTGTTGGTGGAGGACAATACCTTGTCCTCAGCCTTTACTCCCCCTAGGCTGGAAATACCAAACTCATTTAGTCTTTCCTATGAACAGCTGTTCTTTCTCCTGGGCAGTGCAGTAGCCTTGCTCCATATCTGGCTATTACGTGTCTTTCCTGAATAACCTGTCCACAGTTTACAGATGAGGACTAAGCAAGTCTTCAGGAAAATACAGTATTTCTAGATTTGTACTAAAAGTCTCTCTCCCTACACTTCATATGATTACTTTAGCTGCATTGCTTTGTGTCCCTTTACTGATCAAATGTTACATGGATTGATTGCTTCTTCCTCTGAGAAAGCAAAGGAAAATCTAATTTTTCTGTTGCAATCTTTATGTGTAGGTTTGAACCAAACTGTAGCAATATTTTGAGCATATTCCTGTTAAGTTGCAGATCGCGTACAAAAATCAGATTAGTTACCTGCAGTAAGAAAAAGTGGGTAACTTAAGCAATTACTAAAAAACATTTGGTTAATTTCTCAATCTTTACTATTTAAGACAACAAATGTTGTTAGATTTGTCATGGCTTCCCGACAGTGATATCAAAAGTTTAAAACTTTACTATTGCTGTAACCACATCTGCTTTTTTATTAGAATATTTTTAATTTAGATTTATTAGAGCCTCACCTGCAGTGCTGTGTCCAGTTCTGGGCTCCTCAGGACAAGAGAGACAGGGAACTCCTGGAGGGGATCCAGTGAAGGGCAGCAAAGATGATGAGGGGACTGGAGCATCCCTTTTACAAGGAAAGGCTGAGGGAGCTGGGCCTGTTGAGCCTCAGGAAGAGATGGCAGAGGGGACCTCATCAATGTCTATCAGTATCTGAAGGGAGGCTGTCAGAGGATGGATCCAGGCTCTTCTTCCAGGTACCAAGCAACAGGACAAGACACGATGGGCAGAAATTGAGTCACAGGAAGTTCTACCTGAACATAAGGAAGAACTTCCTAACTGTGTAAATGACCAAGCACTGAAACAGATTGTCCAGAGAGGCTGTGAAGTCTCTCTCACTTGAGATAGTCAAGAACTGCCTGGACACAAACCTGTGCCACGTGCTCTAGGATGACCCTGCTTGAGCAGGGAGGTTGGACCAGGTGACCCACTTTGGTCACTTCCAATCTGACCCATTCTGTGATGCTGTGATTTTTTTTTTTAATGATGTATTTACACAGTAGCAATCTAAATATAGTATCTGGTTTGGGTTTGTTTCATTTTTTAAAAAGTGGAATGCAATTTGGATTCTTCTAACATAAATCTTGCAACTCTTGCAATATATAAGTAATGTATTCTGAAATTGCACTATTGTCCTTAAATGCCCATGGGGAAAAAAATCTATCAGGTTTTATTCATAGTTTTTTTTAAATCGTAGGACAGGCTTTTGTGCAAAAATAAACCAAAATGAAAGCATTAATATTATTTTACCCACAGTGATGACATGTTACTGCCTATATTACCTCACAGCATGTCACAAAACATCATTACATGCTACTGAGTTTTATTTCATTTATTCCAGAATCTCATCAAGGCACTTCAGTTTAAGTATATCAAAAATTTAAAAATCACTCAGTACCACAAAGCTCTTTAAAGTCAGATTTCCATAAATTTGCACAGTACTAAACAGTGGTGGTGTTAAGCAAATGAGAGCAAATAAGTACATTAAAGTGGAAACATTACTTAAGCAAAGAGAAGCTGTTCTGTACAATTTCTATCATTTTCTATGTGGTCTGACTTAATATTTTTTTTTAATTAAAGAATGGTTCAAAAGTGCCTGTAAGTAATCAAGAAAATAAATTAATTTTTAATTCTTTTTTTTTTTTTTTTTTGCTGGTTCAGCTGGAATTATAGTTCTCTTAATCTCCTGAATTTACCATTTTTCTGCTGTTGCCATAGTGAAATCAGGTAGAACAGGCAAAGCTGTACTTCTTCTTCTCTTTGAACTTAACTAAAAATAATGCTTAATCTATTGGTATGGCATTAGAAATAGCTTTTAAAAATGTTAATGTGGATTTAGCAACTGTGGAAACAGAGATAGTCTGACCTCAAACTGGAAGTTCTATTGGCCCTCAGGAAAAATGCAATAGCTGTGCAAGTTTTCCTTTAGCAGTTCATCCTAGTGCTTTAGACCTAGGAAGGCTTGAGGGAAAAAGAATTATATAAACCTGTATCAATTTATACATTTTGATGTCATGTACTTCTGAGCAGGGAAGGACTTCAGGGCAGCTGGTTTTTGTGATTGGGCAGCTTGTTTTTATGACCAGGGCAAAATGTACCATACTATTTCAAGTGATAAACAATTTGTATCACTTAACCTGATGGAAATAACTTTGTCACTGGGTAATTCTGCATGACAAAGACTCAGTACTGAAAAGCTCCAAATACCATTGAGAATTCATCTCATTCTTCAGGAGGATGGTGCCAGACTTCCTGGGTGTATTTGTATTGGTGGGTAGTAATATGTAATGTCTACCTGAGGTAGACTAATCTGCTGTGCACAGACCTTCAAAGTTGCCTCCAGTGTAGAAATACTGATTTGTAAAAATGTGATACCTCAAAGGTACAGAAAGACAATTTGAAATCTGTGGCAAAAGTCAGTAGATACAGAGAGATCCTAGAAGTTGAAGTAGTTGAAATAGTGTGAATGTTCTCGCTTTCCTCTTATTTATTGACTCTATTTTCCTCTTTTTGGTGTGTGTTTTTGGGGTTTGTTGGGGGTTTTTATGCCTTCCAGTTAATAATGGTCTAGCCTGAATAGACAGGAAGACCCCCACCTCTTTTGCAAGAGTGCTATAAACTGAGGGGACTGACAAGAATCTTTTTATTGTCTACATTGGCCTTCCATTACTCAGTTCAAGTTGAAGGTGTCTTCAACATATTCAATAATCTGTACTGAGGTCGGAGCAGATGGAAACCTTATGTCAGCACCTCTCCTTAAGCTGCATTATAGCTGTTCCTGACAAGTGGATTTCTGTGAGAGACAGCTTTCTTGAGAGGTTCCTGTGGAATTCAGGAACCATTTTAAACTGCTGTCCTTCCTTACATTTAGAATGCATGGTGGTTTTTGATATTGCAATCACAAATATAAGGACAAGACCGGAAAATAAGCATTTTAAGAAACAAAAAAAACCTTGCAATTTTTGGCTAACAAGGGACAGGGAGGGACAGCTGGTCAGAACAGATACTAATCTTATCACTTAATATACTTACTCTGAGCTTTTATGCAATGTATGAACCAAAAACAAAGTGGCTGTGCTCAGGTGGAAGTTAGCCAAGTCTCAGAAAGGCTGGTAGAACTCACTATTCATGATGTTTCAAGCTGCTTAGTCAAGCTTAATTTCTCTTTGAATGGAAAAGTGGCGTTTATTTTTCTTCTTGTTTTATTTTCTGTAAGTTTTGCTTTTGTCTTAAGGGGAACAGAAATTGAACAGGACTATGAGCTCAATAGGTCACACTTCTGTTTTGTTTAAAATGAGACAGCTAGTGCTGTCTTTCATGCCCTTAGATGTCTGCCAACCAACAGTGTTCATTTATCTAGCAATCTAACAATTGCATAGCAAAGAAAAGAAATTAAAGAAAAAGAAAGGAAAAGGGAAAGGGGGGAAAAAAGGAAAGGCAGAGGAAGGCAAGGCAAGGGAAGGAAAGGGAAGGGAAGGGACACAAGAATATGTAGTCCAGCTGTCTTCTACTGTTTTCAACATGTATTTATATGAAAGAAAATGTCAATAGTATGTGATTTTACAGTGTTGCAGACTTCTGCCTCAGTTCTCATCAGGCATGGATTGTAATATGTCACTGCCTAACTCAACTAATCTGCCATTGCTTTTAGAACTTCACAAGTGATAGCATTTTCCTCTACTTCTTCCTCTCCCTCCTTCTGGGCTCACTTACGTTGCCATGTATAATTTTATGTCTTCCTTTTGAATGTAATTTTGTACCTTGATGGTGAGCCCAGAAAAATTCAGTGCATAGTAAGCAAAGACAGCTGAAACACATTTGGGTTTAGTATTGATATATACTGAGAAGGGGTAAATAACTTGTAAATAAATCTAAATAGCATGAATTTTTCAGAAGGTGCATGCAGTAGAGCTCTCTGTGTAGGTGTATAAATAGTTAAGAAGAGAGAAGGCAGAAAAGGGAAGTAGATTTCTTTGCTCATCCTCAGTTATGCACTTACTTCACATAATAACGAATGTAACACTTACTACAGATTGCCTTGGTGGTCTCCTAGAGTCTCTGAAACTGTCCAGCTTGCACCACGTGAAAATATCTCTTCTGGGAGACTGGATATTTTGCAGATGATATGTAAGATTTATGTATGTCAGGATGCACTCCTTTCTGAATAACAATTAAATCCCAAATTATTTTCAAATATGAAGTGAGGCAGGACCAGTTTGGATTGAGCAGACACTAGATATATGAATCAACTGAGAGACAAGCTGAGGAGCCTCAGGCATTAAAAATAAGTGTGTGCCAGACACAGTTAAATTTTGCCAGTGGATTCCAAAGGCAGTGAGAATATTCAAGGTCAGAGGAGATGTCTGCCTTCCTTTTGGGTGGGCATCAGGTGCCACAGTAATGGGCAGCAGACATATCACTTCCTTTTTCATCTAGTCGCTGCTTAATACAGGCAGGTGACTTACATTTTGAGAGACAGTAAGTTTAAGTACAGCATCACATGTAAATGCATCTGCCTGTCAATTATGGGCAATAGTGTGTTTGGTAGTTGCTGCTGCTAAGCAGCATTATGTGGAGATACTCAGTATGATTTACTATCTGGTCTTCTGATTCTCTGATCTGGGAAGTTGGAAGCACAGATGAGCTGTCCTCCATTTGTTAATTCATCTGTTACATTGTTTGTTTTATTGCATATTTGTGTATAAGGATTTGAAGATACAGAATTGTCTAATAATTCATTCAAAATGTCTTGAGATAGCTTTAATGCTGGCCTTCAAGATTTATGCTCAGCAAATAATAAGTGTGCAGGTTTATAGTGCCTTTATTTATCAACATTTCTGCTATCAAAATTTGCTGAGCAACTTTTCTAATTAGTTTGGTTCTGTTTTACAATAATTATTAAACAAAAATCTAATGCTGTAAGAGCAGTTCTGCCTCCTTGGTTAAATGCACTTTTGGCCTGTCCTGACTTTCTGGTGAGCACTGATGGCTCACAGAAAGAAAGGATAGCTGCAAAGTAAGAGGCACTCACAGATTATTCAGATATCATCTTGCACTGGCCTCAGGATGGCCTGTTACTTTCAGCCATAAAAGTAAACAATTGTTAATCACCTAGTGGCAACATGGCTTGACCGGCACTTGTGGCTGCCTGGACTTCAGTCTAACAGTACTCAAAGGCTTTTCTCATGTTTTCTGTCACCCAGGATAAGAGGCAGTTTGCAGCCAAGCATTCCTTTGGGAAGGCTGCTGTGAGTTTAACACAATGTTTGAAATAACCTCAGTAACTCCTCTCAACACTGATCCACAGCTTCAAATGTGCAGAATCAAACAATACCAGCCTTGCATCGACAGTCTCTGGGGAGCGAACTAATAGCATAATGTTTTCTAAGGGAAACTGAGTAAGCAAGTACCTCAAGAAACAACATTCCTTGCCTGGATTTAATCAGAAAGTGATGCTTTCAGCAACAATATGTGGATTCGTTCTGCAGTGCAAGCAACCATCTTTGTTCCCTGCTTATTCAAAGAGTACTGCCATTCTTTCAATGGCAAATGCAAGTAACACAACTTAAAATAGAAGCAGCTTTAGTGAACTAGTCCTCAAATTGCATGTTGTAGGATTGGAAGGGTGTTGCTGTTTGAACATTAATGGACTTGCAAAACAATGGACAGTAAAACAATGTGCTAACCCTTAGTTAGGAAAGACAAATATATAGATACCACATCTAATACAGAATAGAATGTTAGACTTTCTCCCCCAGAATGGAAATTTTGAAGCTTCTGAAGAAGATGTAGAAAGTTTTCTTGTATTCTGCCTTTCAGATTTTAGGCGTTTGTGGTTGAGCACTTCTTTTGCTTAGTTACGTCCCTCATCCAGGATTCCTGAAGTCACTTTGATCTGTATTGAAATAGTTAACTAACGTAGAATCCTTGTATTTCCCAGAATATTGCATTTATCTCCAAGTTATCAAACAACATACCTGGAGCACTATTTATTATCTCTTTTAGCCAGATACTGGAACTATCTTCCCAAGTAGCCAAAATGCATTGTTTTCTGAGATGCATACCCAAGTGATCCCCACTAGAGCCAGAAAAAGCCACCAGTGTGTACTCAGAGCCCAGAAGGCCAAGTGCATTGTGGGCTACATTAAAGGGTGGTCAGGCAGTGGAACAGGTTGCCAATAGAGATTTGGATTGCCTGTCTCTGAGAATGTTCATGGTCAGGTTGGATGGGGCCCTGAGCAGCCTGGTCTCAGTTATTGGCACCCCTGCCTACAGCAGGGTGTTGGAACTAGATGACCTTTAAGGTCTCTTCCAACCCAAACCAGTCTATGATTCTCTGAAAAAAACTGTGGCCATTATTTCCATGAAACAATCCAGCAGTATAAGAGTTAAAAATCTCTTTTCTAAAATGTTGATGTGAATATGATGTTAATTTTCAGTACATCACCCCAGTCCTGCAGTGCAGACATAGGGTCACCTTGTAGAGTGTCTTTAGAGCAGAAAACTTTACAATCTGATGTGCAAAGAAAGCATCTACCTGATTTTTGAATATGCTGAGACTGAAAAAAAAAACATGTTGTTTCTTAAGTACACACAACCACTTGAGAGTTGAGCATCTGGAATACTGCTAATAAACAAAACAAAACAACAAAAAAAAAGAGTATATTTTAGTAAATGTTAGAACATGAACCAACAGAAACTGAGAAATTTGAAGTTCACTCAAGGCTCTCTCCTCTTAATGACAAGCTGCCTTGAAGCCAGTATGTGTTTTCTTTCTCACTCACTGCATCAGTCTTCACTTAGAAAGCCTTGATCCTTGTAAATCACTGTAGCCTTAATGTTATTTAATCATAGTTTTTAAAAGTTAATTTCCATGAGAACTGTATTTTTAAAAAAGCCTAACTTGTCACTGAGGATTATAAAAATCCTTTATTTGCCTGGAGAACAGTACTCAGATCTGAATGAAGAAGTGTAAGTGAAGAATGTGTTTCGACAGTTTGTTTATTAAAAATGTATTATGCAGCTAAAAGTTATATTGTATTTATAATATTTTAATGACAGTGACTTGCACAGTTTCTAGTGCGGTCTATTAGTGTGTATTTAAAACTGTGCTATGGAAAATTCTGAAATATTTTAAATGCCCCCTTATGTCCACATAAATATCACTCGATTTGTTTTTGTTTTTCAAAATGCCACAAGCAATTAAAGCATATTATAAGCTTGATTAAATGCTGCTATTTTATTGAAGCTTTAACAGTGTCATTGCAGAGGTAAAAAAATGACTAGTGTAAAAAGAGTTCATTAAGATTTAATCACATCTGAGTGAGGTGTAACTGTAGAGAGGCCTGATATTAGTTTCCATCCACGTTTTCTTCACCTGACAATTCTAACTTCAACATCAACTGCGTATACTATCAGTTTCTGGCATTCATGGAAATTCCTACCTTTCTCAGCCCAAAGAAATTCCCACTTTTGAGTCAAAACCTCCTCGTTAAATGGGAGTCTCACAAAGTATTAGTGGACTTCGACTTTTTCCTTGTCTTCAGTAAAAATAAGACTTCCCCCAACTACTCTGGTAACATCAAAGCTTAAAGCAGATTAGGTTTTACTTGCTTAATTTTACCTTAAGCAGCATGAACTGAGTGCCTGGATCCTTGAGACATGTTATGTTGCCAGCATCTGTGTGTGAGGCATGAAGTACTTGTTCATGCCATGGACAAGTTTCCTGTTATCTTTACAAGTATGTGATCAGAATTTTTTAAGTTTCTTGAACCACATCTGCAAGCAATTTTTTTTTTCCACTTGCTACTGTAGGAAGCCAGTGTTAAGTAGCTTAAGGGAGTTGGGCACAAAAATATTTCAGCCTTATAGATTACAGGTTAAAGATCAGATTTTGAAAGCAAAAATTATCATTGATTTGGTAAGCAAAAAATATCACTTGATTTGCTAAGTACTAGATTTTTTACTCCTTTCAACCAGATTTGGTGAAGTCAAACTAATAAGGTGTTGTGTGTGTGTCACTGGATCACGAAATTGTGTGGAGGATTGGAAAACTGACAGGAATGATAAAACTCCACCACCCACCATTATCTTCAAATTGCATTCAGAGTTTTAAAATGCACTGTCTTAATGCACAAGTACCCGTATTTGATTTTAAAACTCTGTGTAAATGATCGGTATTAAAAAGTGCCTTGTTATAAACAATTCTGAATTAGGACTGCAGTAGCTGTTTAAGGAAGTTTCTTCCTAATCGAAGTACATTTCTGAACAGTGGCTCTTAAATGTTTGCCAAGATATATAATGCTGTGTCATCAGCAGCAGTAAACTGGTCTAGACATAAGGAAGTTGGCTGATTTAGGCCAACTGACCTTATTTGAAAATGTGGTCTGTAGTTGTTGCCTACTAGCCTAGCTCTGCCAAGTTTTAAATTTCTTCCGCTGACACAAATGAGACTTCTACAGTACACTAAATTAAAGCTGAGTATCTCTAAACAGTAAACTTATTATGTATTACTATAGGGGGGGTTAATTATTTTATTTTCAAGTTTTAGTACTACATGTAAAGCCTGTTTACTCACAACTGTGATTCTGAAGAATGACGTTAAATTAATTGACTTAGAATGTAATAATTTATTTGTGAACTTTTGTAATTCCCCTTTCCCAGAAAACAAGTAGTACTGTGCAAATGGTAATGCTCTGGTTTGTTTCATATTTAAAAAGAAAAACAAGGGGAGAAAGCCAGCTTTTTTAGCTGGCATTGAAAAGGGAGGGACTAGAATGCAGTCCTTAAAAGACACATTCAGGTGTGACCTTCATAATTAGAATTACCAGCCAGGTAATTTTATATCATTTTAATGTTATATTAATATTTGGCTGAATCCATTTGATAAAATATTTGTTAAAATACATGCATATTAGAAAA
The DNA here is from genome assembly GCF_050655825.1 of Lonchura striata. Classification (NCBI taxonomy): domain Eukaryota; kingdom Metazoa; phylum Chordata; class Aves; order Passeriformes; family Estrildidae; genus Lonchura; species Lonchura striata. The sequence goes on along the minus strand of NC_140707.1, from coordinate 43,795,160 downwards.
AAAAAATCATATGCCAGCATTTTCGTATGAGAGTCTTCTGGAATTCAAATTATTTACATTATACTGAGATACATATAGAACATCTATAACAAATAGACTAATAATAAATTAAATTAACATATGTATAAAAATAATTCCAAGTTCTTTTACATTTCTGTTCAGTATCAAGCAGTGTGTTAAAATACATTTTTCATAAATGCATTTTTCATAAAACCACATGCAAGGATTTGTGATCGTGAAAAAATCACCTCACAACAGCCACATGTCTAGGCAAATCCTTAGAAGCTGGTGTGGACCTCACACAGACATTCCAGAAGAAAAGACATTACTAGAAAGTTTTTCTTGAAGTGAAGTAGAATATGTGTGAGCCTACTAGGCCACTTTGATAAATAAATAAAAGCTTTTTTTTCTGTTCTAGCACAAAACTGGTTCAACTGGAGGGCAAGCTAAACCCTAATTCATATTTTACTTAGTTGTTTTCTTTCCCTTTTTTTTCGCTTTTTTTTTAAGTCGTCCCTTAGTTTGTTGTTTTTGCTAAAGTTTTTTCGTAAGACAAAGAGCCATTTAGCTTTGGGTTATCTGAATTTTGCCTTCTGGCTTTACAGTATATATCTGTGAAACTCCTTTCCAAGACAAAACTCAGTGTCCCAGGATTATCAGTGTACTACTTTAGCTATGGATTTCTTTCAAAATTTATGTGATTAAACCAATACAGAGTTCCTCTGAACAATCTGAAATTAGTGCAGACCTGACTTACTTAGAGCAAGTAGCATTGTCAGATGCAAGTTTTACCTAAAGAACTTGTTGAGACTGCAACTATATTTAGCTATACTCAGACTGAATTTTTCTATCTCAGATGGTTCAGTTGATTCTTTGAAAGACACCATGTGCTGCTTTTAGTACTTAGACTAAATTTAGTAAACTATATCAAGCCTAAATTAGGCTTTATATATATATATATATATATGTATATATATATATGTATTTTTTTTTTAATTTAGTTATCTATATCAAGCCTAAATTAGGCTTGATATATATAACTAAATTAAAAAAAAAAAAAAAGGCTAATTTAGGTTTGATATAGGCCTAAAGCAATCCACCAGCTTTTTTAATGCTGCTCTCCTCTTGCCATGCCTTGGTGCCAGAAGCCTGTGTGCCTCGCTTTTGGCACTGCTGGTACTCACATCCCAAGTGCAGCTGAGTTGGCTTTGGCAGACTTGTAGTCAGTCACAGCTTCTGATGTCAGAACTGGACATTGAGTGAACTGGGATTTATATTATAGTAGCTACCTATCTATTGGTTGATTTTAAGTAAATGATGCAACCTCTGTGGATGATTTTCACTTACTATGTTTATTATGTTCTTGCATCTGTATTTCCTCTTTATTCTATTTTACTGCATGGAATCAACCAATCCTTAGTTACTTGCATTTCTTTTCAGCTTTAAAAAGAAACTCCTAATAAAAGTAAAGTTCTAAAAGCAGTACTTCTGCTGGAATAGCTAAAATTACAGTTTCATATAACTTTTGGACACATTCCTTCACACCTAAGAACTAAAGATGGCGTCAAGAAATACAAGCATATTTTCAGGGATTTATACAATTTTTCTAAGCAGGAAGAAAATCCATAGGAGTTCAACAGTTTGTTACATTCTAAGGTTGATTTTCAATTTAAGCCTAAACTTTCTCCAGTGGTCTTTCATATGAAATAAGATAACCTGGCCTAGCTTGTATCTGTACAGTTTTATAACCAATTGGTACATTCAAAGATTTTCTATGTTCCTCAGAGCTACTTAATGTCTCCCCTTTCCCTAGCAATACCAAGTATGCATTCTGTCATTTTAGTTCATTCTCCTGTGTAAACCACAGTCAGTCACTTAACTTGTTCACTGTTACAACTGATGCAAGAAATCAATTTGTCGCTTTACTTTGTAATTCACAGCACTGACTTTCATTCCTCAGGGTGTCATATCTCCACTTGTGAAGGAGTCAAATTAAAAAGTATGGTTCTTACTTTTAGGTTACATTTCACTATCTCACCCCCTTACACAAAAAGGTTAAGTGTCTTTTCAAATTAAGGCAGCAGTAATTAACCAGTGGTGTTGTTTGTGGTTTGCCAACTCTGGGCGTTAATGAGAGAGAAATTAGCACTTAGCAGCAGGAGTTCCTGATAGTCAGTGGCAAATGCTTAATGGGCCAACAAGTTTATTTTAGTCTTAAGTACTGCACTTAAGTGCAGTAAACAAAAGTATGGCTGGGTTTTTATGTGATCATACACGTGAGCTTTATGATATAGAGCTATAATAGAATGAATGACACAACAGAGTTGAAAAAGTGCAATCTAAACAGCACAGGGCAGTTTTACTGTAACACCACAATCAGAAGCAGGATTGATGGATATTTTCTTGCCGAAGATGTCCTGCCATTAACAGTCTGCAGATGTTCTTGTACATAATTTTATCATCAAATTTTCTATTTCTGAACATAATTTTAAGCCCTCAAAATTGTGCTTGAGCTGAGGTGATTTGCTCACAAGACATAAATTAGCCTTTTGAGGTGTCTTGAAATAGTAATTTTATTTAAAATTACAGTTTCAAAAAATAAATAAACAAATTACTTAAGCACAGTGCCACATGCATTTTATGGTGGATGGGGGGGGATTCAGTCTGCCACACAGCGAAATGAGCCCTTCAGAACTTGGGTGAGCAGCTGCTCATTAGCATCAGGATTTTACCTGACACGTGTGCTCGTAATGAGTAACTACTTGCATACATTTCATACCTTCTGCCTTGCACAAAATAGCCCATTAGAAATGTAAGGTCTGCTCCCTGTCTTCTGGGGATTTTGCTTTTAATATAATTTTGGTTAGTACGTAAGTACATTCCCACCTGATTACCCATTTCTGTATTTGCTTGATGTGGGAACAGATAAGTCATCTGTGAGGGAACAAAAGCGGGGACCCTTGCTGGATCAGCACACTGCTGATCTGTCTGTCACCAGAGGCTGTGAGCACCAGTGCTTGGCCTCGCTTGCCTTGGCCCCTCACTCCTGCTTGGGTCTCCAGGCTTGTGGGTGCCGTAAGGTTCTGCACACTTTGGCCCCACAGGAGCCTAAGCAATGGACAATGGAAAGAAGTCCGTGGAAGCTGAAGTTGTTGGTCGACCAGACAAAATTAGGAACTGGGTACAGGCAGCATCGTCTTCATATTAACCACTTTTTAGTCTGTACTGTATTGCCAGACATGTCAGAATACGTTACCTAGTACAACCAGATGGGTCAGAGTTTTAACCTTTCAACTTTCTAATATCACCTTTCAGTTGCAAAAGCATATTTGCCAGTGTGACTTCATCTATGCTGAGGGTAATTTACTCTGCCACTGAACTGTGGCCACTTGGGAGGTTGAAGAGTAGTAGCCATAGACCAAAATGTTACAATGCTCTGCAGCAGTTTTAGGCAAAAGAGTACCACATCTAATTGAAACTGCAGGAGGAAGCCACAGGGGTTGCTTCTTCCTTTGATGCCTATTCCATTACATGAGCACATCAAATAGAGTTTTCTCTGCATTGCTGGAAGGAAACCACCCTCACAAAGCCAGTCTGGCACTACCCATAGCTTTGAGTGCTTGTATTGTCTGCTCAGTGGACATTTAGGTTGCCGTGCCTTCCATCAGCACATGTGAATTAAAATTAAATGTTAACAAAAATTGGCAACCATATTGGTTGAATCCTGAGTACAACTCTGCATATAAACCATTACATGACATTCTATTGAACTTTTTCTTGTACAGACGGTACCTAACAGCTCATCCTGCACTGTTGGTTTTGGCAAGTTCACTACAGCATATAATAAATCAAGGAAAGAAAAAGCTTTTTGGCCTAATGTTGTACAGACTGCTGTAATGTTAGACTACAGAAAGCAGTTCTGTTTTTAGACATCCTTTTACTAACCCAGCATTCATAATTTATGATTCCACTGTAAAATTCCTGCAACACTACACCAGAAGTAGTGCTGCCCTTTAATTAAGTGCTCTCAGTAGGAAAAACGTGAAACTGATGTGCAAAACATATCGCAGTACACGGTGATTGATAGTGATTACTTCTTTATGAACCCAGCCTGAAGGTCTGAACTTCCTGATGGGTAAAATAGTCCATGGGGCTACTTCCTGAGATAGCCTAGTGGGGATCAGTCAGAGTTAGCAATATCTGAGGAATTCCTGAGGCACATTTCAGAGCCATTACAACACAAACTTTCTGTCTCTTCTGAATTGTGCTTTATGTTAATAATTACCTGAATAATAGCTCATTGTAGAGATTATATTTTAAAGATTCATTGTTATCTCCATGGTATTATAATTTGAATGAACTGGGACATGTGTAAAACCTGGTACCTTTAATGTCTACACACACAAATCTAAAAGAGCAGGGTGCATGTCAAAAGAGGTTTCTCTGTGTATCATGGTTACTGAATGTTACTTAGTATTTAGTGCACGGGTATATTTACTGATGTGTGCAGAAGATTCAAAATAAACTGAACTCTGATGTGGATTCTGTGAGTCTCTAAATATCATTTTTATTCATAGAATCAGGTAATATTGACATCAATCAATTGCACATTCAAAATTTGAAAATTAAATGGAGGTTAAATACTCCCTCCAATTTTGCAGTGAAGATTTGTGTTGGAATCACAGAGGTGGGAAATTGAAATTCTTCTAACACAGTTACATAGTTCATTTTTCTTTTTTGTGTGATAGATTTGGCCCTGGATTAGTCATCTACTGGTACGGGTTTATTGAAGAGCTGGACTGCCATCGTGAACGTGGTATCCTGCTAAAAGACTGCTTCCCTACTGACATTGTGACTCTGCGCCACAGCATGGCTCAGCGCTGATGTTGGAGGAAGAGGTAAATCCGGAAGCAATTTTACTTTCCTGCAGTGTAAACTAATGGCAGCATCTGCCCTGAACTTCAGCTGAACTCCTGCTGCCTGCCCTTATGCTACTGCTGCTTTACACAAACATATCAAGAGTTTCTGTTTTGCTTCAGTCCTCTGTTGTGATCAGCCAAAAAAGACAGACACAACCCACTCATTATCAGCAGTTCTGTCTCTGTCAAACAGCAAGTTTCGAAATACTCATAATCTTCCTTCCGGATGGCTTCTTCAAGCATTCTAACAAAGACAAAAATGCAGAGGCTGAAAGGTGGAGCTTTCAGTTCTTATCCCTGTTACAGAGTCACCTATAAAATTAAGTGTTTTTTATGAATTCATTATGTGCTAGTGATGTGACTAAAACACCTACCATGATGTGGAGGTTTGGTGAAGACTGTTTTGGAGCTTAAAACAATATCATGCAAAGCTGGTAAACCCCAAGTCGTAAGAGAGGATCATGGCTGTTACAGTAAATAGCCAGGTTTTGAGATAGTAATTGGTGTATGTGTTTTGTCACTATCTGATTTTTAAAATCAACAATGGAATCCCAAGTTAACAGTTAAAAAATAGGAGATTTTTAAACCAGGGGTGAAAGCAAAGAACACAGCTTTTCTTTTATGTATTTTGTGTTATTTTTGTTTTTATATTTTATGTATTTATGTGTTTTATGTTATGTATTTATGTACACCCCTGTGAAATTTGGGGGTAGTGTGAGGGAGACTTAGTAAGTATTTTAATGACTCAAAAATAACTCATGTTTTGTCTTTTCCTCACCCCTGGAGAATCTGTACCTAGGAATTTTTCTCTTAAATGACTAAGGAATGAATCTCTCTTTACCCCTACAGGTACTGTAGCAAATTTCTGGCACACAGAGGTCCAAAAGAACAATGTGCAGGAGCTTTCTATGTGAATTATTTCTGAAGGAGTTTACCATCCTGGTGTTCAAGAAGGGGAATTTAAAAAAAAAGGTACAACAGTGCTTCATACTGGATCAGTTCCACAAGACAAATAAAGCACACAAATGGACAGAAGTTCCTGCGTACTTGTTTTCTTGTAAGAGCCTTATTTTTCTCTTGCTAGAACCACCAGGATCAGCAGTTCTTTGAGGTGGGTGTTAGCCCTTTGTGAAGTTTTGAGTTCAGTCTCCTTTTTGCATCCGCATAGCCACTCAGAGGAGCAAGATTGGGTCTCAGGTTTGTTCTCTCAGACGTTTCTTAATGACAGCAGCTTATTGGGCTTGACACTCCATGCTAACTAATACTCAGGAAAGGACAAAATATATTAAAATGTCAGTGAGAGATTTGCATGTATGCTCATCATGTTCAGATGTTCTGAGAAGAAGAGCTATGAATTCAGCTGTAGAAATAAAGGTCTGATAACAGTCTCCCTAAAGCACAAGATGATGATCTTTTCCAGAAAGGAAGGGTCTCTAAAACATTACAATGCATCTTTATCACCTTTTTTTTAGTTTAAGTGTGCCTGTATGTTTTCAAAACTCATGTGCAGACGTTTTACAATCTTGCCTTGAGTGGAAAGGATATTATTCCTATTCAGGAGTTTTTCAGCTGTAGTTTTCAAATGCATACATAGTATTTTTATTTTTAATTTTTAGTTTTCACCTTAACACTTTGTGGTAAGTTTTAGACAGGAGTTTATCAATTTGACAAATCTTTCCTTTTCAAGAAAGAAATGTCTTTAATCATCTAGTACTCTGTCCCTTGCTTCAGAGATAAACTAGAACAGCTCCACGGAGTTATTGTTGTATAGAGATATTTTCCTGTGTTTGAATGTGTTTTAGTGAAGAGATTTGTATTTAAAAAATATTCAAGCACCTGTAACTCATTTGCATTCAACTATTTAAGGTATTGTGCTGAGCTTATTTTACCTGACCAGCTGTGAGGTATCTGCCCATACAGATACACAGAAGCATCTGTGAATGTACCTGCCTGATGCTACACGCAGAAGCTACATTTAGGCTGTTACCCCCCCTAGGACTTTTAACTATGGTTTAGGTTAGTGGAATGTGTAAAATCAACAAGAGAATAAAAAAGAAGGAATAACTGAACATTATCGTAGAAGAAAATTCAGAAGTAATGGTTGTCTGAGTGAAATGGGTTTTAAAGGCAAACGGTATTTGTTTTAGCTACTGCATATGCTTTCTGTTGTACGAAATCATTTAAGTCAATTTTTACATGATACACTAATGCTGCTTTTTCTTTTTGAATAAATTAAATTTATCTGCACAGATGTTGAAAATTCTGCTAACCTTCATCAAACCTTTGCTTTATTTGTTTTTACATTAAACAAATTTATGTGGAGACACACAGATAAATCAGTTTAGGCTTATATTTGTGTATTTATTCCTCTACCTAATGCTGTGACATAACAGGTTGAAAAGCGGTACAGCTATATTTAATCAGAGCTTTGTACTCATCCTCATATACTGCCCACTTAAAGGATCTGTATTAGAATGAGGATGAAATTAACCACAAAAGTCTGTTTACTGTACCAATTTCATTGCATGCTATCAAAAAAGCTTTGCCACTACAAAAACTATGCTGTGTCACTATTTTAAATGCTGAAAGTAAAGCATAAAAAAAAAGAACTGTTTTGTTATTATTACTTGTATACTGAAAAAAAAAAACCTTTATTTGGCTATTTTCTCTGTTTATCAGATGTAAACATCAACTTTAATATTAAAGAGAAAGGCACTGCTGTTTGTTTGTGGGTTTTTCTTGGTCTGTTTTTCTTAACGTTGTGGCCATTAGAATCTTAACATTAAAACCAAATTCAGTTTTATGGAGTATTCTGTAGAGTGTGCTAATGAATTATGCCAAGCCAGAAAACAGAAGTGAACATAAAACTGAATGATGTTCTCACTGGCATATATAGACTTGCAAGCATCTGCTCTTACAACCACTGTTATAAGGCCTGTTCTGAGCTTTAGGAATTGATATAATTGTATTGAGCAGGGAAGCAAAACTTCCTTGTAAAGGAGGAACACAATGGTGGGTCGCACACTCTTAATATATGAAGAAAACAGAGGTTTTACCATTCCTATATTCTGGGGCACATTATTAGTATGAGTTTAATAATCTTTCCCTAAAGACAACTCAGAGAGAAAAAGCTTTTGTCTAAAGCTGAAGAAAAGGGACCAAATGTCTTATTGTGCCTACTTCATTACATTAATATTACTTTTAATAAACATTGTTAAACATTAATAGTTAATAAACATTAATAAATATTAATCAACATTAATAAAAGTAATAGTTTTCTTCCTGTTCTGTTGTATATGTTCATTCAAAAAGTCATTCTTTCCTTGTATTGGCTTTTGGATTTCTCCACCCTCTAGACTACTACAAAAGACTGTGAATACCTCTTTCCATTTTCCAATCCTCCCCTTTTAATTTTCCATCTTATTTTAATCATTTCACTTTTATTTATTCAATATATTTCCATTTGCTCATGTGTCCTGTTTGAAGAGCTTTCTACCATGTTTTCTACCACCTGCTTCTGTTTCTGTTACTACCTCTGAAGAGTGCTGGTTCCATTTCTGTATACATTTGAAATGACCAACAACGTAAAGCAATTTTCCTCTTACTCTAATTTAAATAGCAGCTCTGGATTCCAGGGAGACTGTCCTCAAAATTTCAACATAGCTTTGTAAAGGGGAAGCGTTGTGATGCTCTTCATACTCTTGGTATCAAATACAGGTCATTTTTGCAGGCTAGGAGTATTCACCAAACAGAGTGCACTTAGTGCAGAATAATCACTCACTCCTCAATTGCTAGTACAGTTGTACAAAGGACTAAGTTAGTGCCTCTGTGCTACTAGAAAATAAGCAAAGGAAATATTAGGAATTCAGCTGTTAAAGTATCTCTTTCATTAAGGAGCCTTGCTTTCTGTGAGTTCATGCCTTGGTTTTGCAGTACTTCTGCAAGGAGATCTGTTGAAGTTAAAGGTTTAGCTTTCCTCCTGTGGCATCTCTGCTTGGTTCAGAGAGGAAAAGATGGCTTTCTCCCCATTTCCACATCACAGTCAATCTGGAAAGAGCTTGTGCGTCCTACAGGATGCTTTTATTTACCAGGGTTGATAACAACTCCTCAAGGGTCAACAAAAAGTACACAGAATTTAACTTGATTCTTGGTATTGCTTTGTCTGATGTAGTCTTACAATAGATAGCTTCTAAAGGGATCTTCTGCTGTTACATGGTGAATACTGAGCTAGGGTAATGGTTTTTAGAAATATGGATTTGTTATTTCAAGGATGAGATAAATTACACTAGAACAAATGCTGCTCAAGTATCAATTTAATATTACAGAATGAAATGGGAGGCTGCTTGCAAAAACAACAATAAAAATTTCCTCCTATCATGTTATTTTAAGTCACAAAGGGCAATTTGTTGTGGATTTTCAGGTTATTCAGAAATAATCTTTTTATTACATTGACAAAAGGAGAAACCTCAAGGGCTTGCTCTTTACAGTGGTGTGATAGGAACCTAAAGTGTGCCTGTTGAAAAATGAACTAGCTAACAATGGGAGCTTGGCAGCAACTTCACCATTTATAGAGAAACCGTCTATCTGGTACGATCTGTATAAAATAGACTTCTCTTAGGTTAGGGAAAGGTCACCAAGTTACACAAAGTTTGGATAGTCTAAATGCGTTACTCAAAACTAACTCTCCTGTGTACAGTAAATATTAATTGAACCTGTATTATTAAAAACATGCCAGGATTCAAAAGATTAAATAAGGAAGATGTAATTATGAGCTACATAATAAACAGAGCAGTTTTAGTTCCCCTTGTATTTTTTACTTTCCTGCTATTGTTTCATATATGGCTGTTATACAAAGAGCAGCTGAGGTCAGCTACTATAAATTATGGGTTTCGTACAATAGTAATCTACCAAAATTATTCCAGGGCTGGATCAAAGAGCATCAAAAGACTTTTCAAAAACTTTTTTACATAATAAAAAGTTTTTAATGAGGATTTCTTGGTTTAGAGATGCATCTTAGAGTATTTAGCTGCTTGCATTGACATGATGATATTTGAACACACAGGATTTGCATAATTTGTTTGCAGCCTCAAATAATCATGAAGTGCTAATATCAAAAAAACTCTTTAAATATATTACCTGATGCATTTTTCAGGCTAAGTTTTTAAGTGAGCTAAGAAAAAAAAATTTGTTTGTGTTTTTATTTAAGGAAGCCAGCAAGATTTCAAGTCAAATTTAATATTTCTTCTGTTTACAAACATACAAATTGTATTTGCAATGATAACATTATTAAAAATGATAACAGTAATTCTTAGTATCTCTCAGCTGGCATCATGCTTCTGGCCAGGCTTTCACCTAATGTGAACAATCACATGTCATCTGCACAGATCCATAGATGTGGCACTGCGATGTCAGCGCAAAATGAAATGTCAATGCAAGCGTATGGAGACGAAGTAACAGTATTGAAACCATGTCAGTGCATATCTACAGAGACCACGTTACTCTGTCAGTGTGATTTTAGGAAGATCACTTTGAAATGTTAAAATGAAATGAAACTAAGTCAATTAGGCAATAACAATTGAGGTTCAGGGATTAATTGAGGGCCTAAGGTGAAGCCAGTGGCCATTAACCCCAGCTAGTTATTAATTTTAGAGAAATAGAGAAATATCCTTGGCTAAGGTTATTGTCATTATTATTAGAGAGTTGTAGGGGTTTATTCTCTATATTGTATAAATACCTTTTGCTGTTGCTTTTAATAGTGATACATGAAGTGTGGTGTTAAAGGGCAGTTAAAGGCATATTAATGCAAAGTTAAGGTTTTTTAGAAAGTGAATCTACCCAATAGCAGACAACCACTTATGTTTTATACAGACATTTAACAGATTTATATTGATATCCAGCTGTCTGTAAACAGATTGACTATAATGTGCTTACCTTTGAGTAAGGAAGGAAAATAATACCAACATGGAGAAATATTCATTTACACAGCAACAACTATTTGCATGTCCCAAGTATTCACTGTTAACTTAAAGCAAACATGTAAATTGGTCAAACAACAATATTAAATAATTATTTTTGAAAATACCTAAACAAACACCAAGCCAAGGTTCTGAACTTTATGCAAATTCAGGATTTCAGTGTATATAACTATAGCATTAGGACACAAATGTGTAATATATTATTCTTTTATAATGTCAATGAGAGATTTTGCCAAGAGCAATGACTCAATGTGGTTCAGCATGCTATACAACACATGAAATCTGTCTTGAGTTTCTGTTGCAAAGAGAGAAGACAGGGCACTAGATCAAAGGAATGCAATTGTTTTCTTTAAAAAAATTATTTATAAGAATTTGTGTGTGATAATATAAACCAAATACAAACACAATACACAAATAACACACAAACATTATTTTTGCTGCTAATAAATACCAGCTACCCTTTCTCTTACAGAAATCCCTGATAGATATTTGCTCAGTATAGGTGTGTTGGTGGAGGTCTTTAGGAAAGGGCAGTAAATCAACATTTTTTCCTGTTGTAGAAGGTGATGTCCTGTGTTTAAGTGCTGGTGAGAGCAGTGAGACATTTCTGCAAGTTAAGTGACAGTGATGTTGAGAGAGCATGACATGGGAGAGGGGATGAGCTACACCTGGGGGAGTGCAGGCCCAGCCCTGCTGAGCGCCGGCAGATTTTGGAACTTGAGCTGGACATACTGGGGCTTCTGTCTCCAGTGTGATGCTGCACAGTTGTGGTCTCGCCTCCCAAAGTGCCTCAGGGGTGCTGAGAAGATTTCTGAAAGGTCTTTGAAACTCCCAGTAAGAAGAGTACTGTGAAAATGCAAGCTTTATTACGAGAAAACATCTTCCATTACAAATGTATGTATTGGATTAAATTTTTTCTTGTTAAATTTCTTTTGCTTTTCCATAGTGAGCATTCATGCCACACTTCATTTTGTATTCTGCCTCAGCATAACTCCGTAATGAGTGGAAAAACAGAAAAATTAGTTTGATCCGTTTATTTCCATACACACTTTAAGCAGCCTTATATTAATGTGTTTGGCACTGCATTACATACAAATGATAAACTAGACTTAGAAAAAAATAGTCTGGCTACACATCATAAAAAAAGTAGGCACAGTTGAGTCTCAAGACATACAGTTTCATCCTTTCTCTGAGGCACAACTGTCTATACAGATCAGCTTAAATGTCTGTCTAATCTAGTCCTAAAAAACTGCAATGATGGAGATGCTTAGAAAGATGATGGGAATCCATTCCCCTACCCATCTTTATGTAGTTAGAAAGATTTTTTCCAACTTATCTAAATCATTTTTTGCTGTAATAAGCATGTTACATCTCATCCAATTATAAATGCATATGGAGAGTAAATCTGGTATCTGCTTTCTTTTTCTGACCGTTTCTATATTTGAATATTGTTTGCTCAACAAAACACCAAAAACTCTTCCAGCATTTTTTCAAAGAAAGTTTTTAATGTTATGATTATATAATTTGTCACTCTACATATGTCTTATATTTTAGAAACCCATTATGTACAAGATTTCAGCAAATATGTTCCTTCAGTGACAAGTTGGTATCTTCTATTTAGGCTGGACCCTTTATAATGCCCACATACAGATTCATCAGAAATCCTATTATCCTATTATTCTTTTCCTTCTTGCACATACTATTTGCTAGTGTATTTTTAGTTTAACCTGCTGACTTAAAACTACTTCTGTGTTCTGTTTAGTTTGAATTTTAATCTCACCCTTTGGAAATAAATATTTGATTTGTTTAACAAAGTTTTGAATGTGTAATTTGAAGTCAATGAGTTAAAACATTCAGTGTTTCAGGGTTATTACAGAGTTTGATGGTTAGCTGTCACCAGTGAAATATAGAATAATGAGATATATCCATCATAAGATATGCTCTTAAAACTTCTAACACCAATCTTCACAGTCAGAAGACATGTGGCTTACTGCTCAGTTTGTGAAATAAAAAATTTACTTAAAAAAAATAAATAGTAGGAAAGGGTCTGCTAAATGGAACATGCGGAAGTAACAACTTTTTTTGCTTAGGTGTACATTTGCCATGAAGGTCCAAATTCTCAATTCTCAAGTTGGCTTATCATCTTAAAATATTCTGTTACTACTAGTCCAGTTACTCAGCTGTACTGACAAGCTCATACTGGCTTGCCAAAAAGTTGGAGACTCCAATTTTAGTTCCAGACAGTTGTTTCCCTGTGATTTCCTTTCATCCCAGCTTTTCTGTAAGGTTTGCTGAAGGCAGAGGAGACATTAAGAATGATTTGTGCTCCAGCAACTCACAGACCTTGGAAGCTCAGCAACATTTTCTGGCAAGACAGGAGATGTATCATAAGAATGCAAGATATTGTCATAGATTTACTTTTGTCTTCCATTTACCTAATCTGTGCTATATTTGGCTTGAAACAGTCCTATCCATTTATGCTTTTTATAACTGTTTTATGTTTCTTGACCAGAGATACATAACTCATAGCTGATACTAACTACAGACAAAGAAAAAAATAGTGTCTAATATTTGGGAAACAATGGGGTATTTTAATTACACTCTGGATGGTGCTTGTTAGCTGAAAAAGTAACATTGAAGAGTGTTATTTAGAGGGAAAATATGGTATCCCTTGTTCCAGGGTGTAATTTTCAATTTCCCTGTTCCCACTTTACAAATTGCAGACCTATCTCCTTCATTCTTCAGTTGCTCAGGCATAAGAACTTACACAAAGTGGTCAGTTTGTCAGAGCTCTGCCATGAGGGCTCAGAAGCAAATTCTGTTGGATTTTTCTCATACTTACCCATCTCTGCCCTAGGTGTGCCTGGGTGGAGCAATGAGTGTGCTGATGGTTTTTTTCTTATCCTACCCAACATCACTCCATTGCTAGACTAGATCAGAGACAGTCATCTACTGCATCTGTGTTCAGCAGCATCATGCTGATGGCTGAGCATTTACTCTGTTATTCTTCCACAGGGACTGGATTTTAGTCAGCCCTGTTGGTCTTCTGCTTTTTCTTGGCATGTTAGCAAGCTGGAGTTTCCAACATAAGGAAGGTGTTAGGATCTCATTCCTACTTTCTGGGACGATCCTTTAAAAATTACAGTGACTTTTGCTAATACTGACACAATGCCCATTTTAAGCTGTACATGCTATGGCACAAGAATGGCAAAAGCCAGTATAGTGAGCATCAAGTAGAAAAATATTTTCTTGTGCTTAAACAATTAGTTCAGAATTGCTTTACATTTCTCACTAATGAAACAGCTTCATACTCATCCTGTAAGCTTTTTATTTTCAAATTTTTTTCTGTGTGTGTTAATAATACTTTGGTTCTAACTCCATTTTCCTTTTAAAATGGTGCTGTACTAGTCTTCTTGTTATCTTTTCTACATTATTCCTTCCTACACTGCTTGTATCTGTCTGTTTTTTCTTCCAAAACTGCTTGCTCCATGTGCTAAGCCTGACTAAAATTTTTAGTGGCTGCTTCTGAAGAGAGGCAACCTGCAAGCCCTGAAGAACAGCAGGCTGAAAGTTGTCACCAGCTCACTCGGGTGACAGCTGCTCTTTGCCAAGTCCTGATTTGGAAGACACTCTCAAGAAGCCTCTCCTTGCTGGGTCAGTACATAGCTGTCTTGTAACCCATGGAAAGTTTCTGCTGATAAATTACATTTAATAGAAGGCATCTTTAATCAAAAGCCAGGGTGTTCTCCCAGCATACTCTTCTAGTTGTTTCTATGAAACTCACTTTTTTTGCTAGTTTCTAGCTTCAGTAATGAGGTTTTCTATTATTCTTTCCTTTATGCAGTTTTCAGTTTTCTCTCAATTTGCTAAATCTCCCCTATTCCCTTTCCAAGTATTTCTAATCTAGGATTTAGAAAAATAGTATTCTTAGGAGCACAGTAGCCACCATGTTTACAACAGTGAGACATCAAAACTCTCATGCACACAAGTTGTGTCTTTAAATATGTTAGCTAGAGAAATGCATTACTGTGCTTGCCACTGATCTATTAACAATGTGAGAGCACAACTTCCTCTGTCTATTTAGCCCTAGGATGGCAAGCCCATAAGTGATGGCTTCCTGGTTTTATAAATACTGAAAGCTAAACAGCAAGGCATTTTCTGATTTCTTGGCTTCCATTTCCTTCAAAGATATCAAAAAGTGTTTTCCTGAATTCTTTGGCAAGGCATATTTAATGTGAATCAGGAGCAAAGGAAAACAAAGGAAAGGACCTATTACAAGGATAAAATCCCAGGTTTGAATTCGAGGCTTGACAGTCCTGTGACAGAAGTACCAAACTGTATCTCTCTGTTTTAGTCAATGTAGTGTGTTTTATTATCTGTCTCTACAGAACTGTATCAGCAATAGGATTACTCTTGACCTGGCTTTAGATCTAAAAGCAGTTTTGCAACATGTTCACATTGTCTGCAGATGTACTCTAGATTTCTCACTGTCTCTCTCCTCATCACTGCAGTGCTTTCTCTCAGCTCCACAGGTCCAGATTGAGAGGCAGCTTGTGAGACTGGTATACTTTGCTAAAAGCATTGATTTGCCAATGTGCTAACAATGAAAATACTTTTATAAAATTGTTTCATTATCTGTTTGTTTTGTTTGGGTTTTTTTTAATCTTTCCACATTGTTTTCACTTAGGAAAGTTCCATTATCCAACTTGTGATAATGTTTGTGAAAAACATCTTCAATTCAGTTTATCTCCTCAAGTTGTGGAGCCAGGTCTCCTTCTGTGCTCTAAATTATCATTCCTTCAGTGGCTTAAGAAACATTTATGTATTTTCTGATCTACAATTATTAAAACTCTGGTGGTGCAATACAAAAGTCAGTGCTTGAAGAAGGAACAGAGAGCCAGTGGATACCTCTGCTTTGTATATGGTCTCTGCCAAAAATACTGAGTTGTAGATATGACAAGAATATTAGCAAGGTTTAGATGTACCAGAGTGGCACAAAGCATGCTGAATGGCAGATGAGTACACTGAGGGTACACAAATTTGTCAAGAAATAGGAGGCATCTTTGAGCTGATAAAACTGCCTCTGTGTGCCATCGCTCATTTAGTGAAAGGAAGCATACAGTACTGCTTGAATCCAGTGACAAAAAGTTTATTACCAAATATTGCACTAGGGAAAAAAAAAAAAAACAATGGACAGTGCCTCAGCTTCTCAGTTCCATGTATGTCTGTGCTTCTATACTACAGCATTTTGCGGGGTTTTTTTTTTTGTTTAAAATTTGTTTGGGGTTGGTTTTTTTAATTGGTTTTGTTTCCCACATAGTGTTCAAAGGCAATTTCATGCTGCACAAGCCAAAATATTTACAGTGTGTTTTTGTTGTGAACTCTGGCTAAAGGCAAAGTGAGGTTGCTATATACTGAATCTGAAGAGGATTTTGCAAATAAATTACCACACTTTTGTATTTTTGGTTGCCCCATGCAACTCAGTGCTGCTAGCAGCAAAAAATTAGCAACTTCAATGTTTTAGGCTTATCTGAGCTCTGGAAAGTCTTACACATATCTCTTGGAAGTAATTTAGCCTTACCACTGATGTTCAGGGGAGAATATTGACCACTTAATTTAGAAAGACGGGGACTACAGTTTCTCAGCACTACTTGACAGTCCATGTACTATAGCCTACAATAGACACCTTGTTGCCATATCTTCCAAGAGATTAATTAAGAAATCATGAGTGGGATTTTGCTAGTGCAATCAGCAGCAACTTAACTTATTGCCTCTAGGCATCACTTGCCAATTATTTCAGAGGAATCTAACTTAAGTCAGTTTCCCAATGCTCTTGAAAATCCCTATTCAGCTTTATAAGACTTCAATTTGAAATTAAATGCAGCTGTATTTTTATTTACTTTTATCACAGACACAGACAGTTACACGGATTCTTTCAGTCAAGGAGAAGCAACTCAGTTGTATACCTGATTTTTTTCCAGTATAAAGCTTTTTTTTTAATCCAAACTGTTATTTAGCAGGAGATGTAGTAGATAGTAAGACAGAATCCCAGTGGGATGTTTACTGTTAGCAGAGCATTTGGAGTGGTTCCCAACAGAAAGAGCTGTAATCAGTGATGCATATTGGAACATAAAACAGGTTTCACCAGCTCTGCAAAGCTACGCAGTCCAAAGTATGAAATGCTGCTGAGCTGAGACAAGCACCAAGCATATGCAGCAATCTTGTGTTGTGTGGTTTAAGTGTTCTGAGCAAAGACATTTTAAACCCTTATTCAGGAGCTCCAGCTCCCCATGTCATTCACTATAGGAGCTGCCACCTGACCAGGTGCATTTTAAACCACCTGCTGACTGAAAAGCCACCTGAAAGTCAACACACTGACTCCAGCAGGAACAAGCTGGGGAAAGCTTTTTGCAAATTCCTTTTTCCCCCTGAAACAGGAGTCCTTGTAAAGGACAAAGTGGTGTTGCCACCTACTTACAATCCAAAGTCTTAAATGTTAGTGCCTACAAATGCTTTCACAATGAAAAAATGTAGAGAATTGCTCCAAAGGTGCAGAAGATAAAGAGCCCTCTCTCAGCACACTTTTGTGGAAAGGTAGGTGGCTACAGCACCTTTGTGGGATCAGAAAGACACAAGTGGGAGTCCAAACCTGTGGGCACAGTTAACAGTCTCCACTCTGATCTGTCAGAGTCATTCTGATGCAGGAAAATCTCACGTTTCGTGGGCCAGAAAATGGGAACAAGAATGTTGGGAACAACATCACAGTGTTATTTAGGATATGTCTTTAATTAGTCTAAATCTACCCTTCATACAAAGGAGAAAACTTTAATACATATTAATTCACTTATTAAAATGCAATTGTATGTGAGGGAGACCACAAGGACTCTTTCTCTTCCCATATGTGTTCTATAAAGAAAAAAGTTGCTATCGCTGCACTTCGAGATTGATTGACTCACCATATGTAGGTTTGCTTTTAGATTAACATGCAGTTGAAACCCAGCAGGGAAGTTGCTCTAACTTCTGGATCCTAGCCAGGAAAAAATCCAGAACAAAGTGAAAAGGTGATGGTGGTACAACCAAGGTGCTCCAGGGCATGGGGAGCAGCAGAACTTCAGGCTTGTGGGGGTTCTGGGGTCAAAATCTGAGGTCTTGGTTTGTCCTGGGAAATGATATGCTGGCACTAGGATCTGCAGGAATGATGTTCCAAATTTAGGCATTTGAATTTATTCCTTTTTGATCTCATTTTTAAGATTAGAATAGCAGAAACCCAAGATAAAAGCTAATAAAACAGAGGACAAATAAGACTGACTTCTTGTCTCTCTAGCAATATAGAGAAACATTTGTTGCATGCTCAGCTACTTAATGTTTCTATCAAGCATGTTTCTGTAACCACTGTATATTTTTACAATATAAAAATCAAGTAGAAGGACTCAATAGAGAGTTTAAGAGATCTAATAATCTGTCTAATTCCCAGCAGGTCGTTCATTTTTTATAGTCTTATTCAATGGCATAGCCCAGCTAAACTCATTTATAAACCTCTGAAGGTGCTTAGCACAAAAGCAGCTTTAGCTACCTTTAGCTCAAAAACGTATGAGAGAAAGATAGATAAGAAATATCCTTAACAGCAGTATTGAATTTTCACCAGTTAAAGATGGACTTTCATGTTCATGCTTCAGTCTTCTGACCAAGCCATTTTTACTGATGCCAAATATATACAATTTCACACTTCCAAGTTCACCCCCTTCTGCGATGTTAACTTTTAAACCAGTATTACTCTGTAATTCCTTGTCAGCTATTTTTGTGTTCAAACCAAGAGGTAAATAATCTAGTGATTTGGTGTAGCCTGAGTTCATAAAGTTCATGCAGGAAGTACCATGCACACCAAAAATTATGCCTAATGAAGGCATTTAGGTACACAGAAATGGGGGCTTCCAAGGTTTGCATTGAGGAGCTCTCCAGGACAGCTATCTGGGACAGAAGTACCCTTTTACAGAGCAGCCCAAGACCTGCAGTAATCAAGGGATCTTGAGCTTCAGCTCCTACTGTTCTGTGCATTTCTTTGCAGCTTCCCCACCTGCATCAGCTGCGGATCCTGTGTGGTGCTGAACACCCCAATGCCCTGGATAATCACCCCAATGCCCTGGATAATCATCCCAATGCCCTGGATAATCACCCCAATGCCCTGGATAATCATCCCAATGCCCTGGTTTATCACCCCAATGCCCTGGTTTATCACCAGAGCTCCTTGCAGGAGCAGACCTTGCTGCTTTAACAGACAGACATTAAGATCAGAGCGGATCCTCTGTGGCAATTTCTGAGTGCACCAGAAGGCGGAACAGAAGAACCCAACTGAGACACAAACAAGTCTTGTATGGTGAAACAGAATTAGCAGGAAGACAATATTCACTGTGTAAGGAAGAAAAACAAAACAAACAACACTAGAAGCTTGAAAACATTCGCCTCACTCTTCTGTGGTTTGAGAAGTGAAGTCTAGCATGGCAAAACAAAAATCAGACCTGCTTTTAATCTGTGAACAGCTCTCTTGATGAAATCTGTCATGTTTCTGGCTTCATTTTTTTCCTTGAGAAAAGAGCAAAAATGTTATTTTTCTTAAAGAATTTCCAAATGTTTTATCTTTATTAATGTTTCTATATAATGTAGTTTATCACCACAGGCAAATCTGTCTCATTCCTCAATTCTTCCATTGTCAAAACAGCAAAACCTATTGTTTGTAACATCATAAATCTTGGACATCAGTCATAATATAGAGATTTCCTGTTACGTATAGGATTGTCTCTTTTGATGTGTTTGAAAGGCTGGTCAGGACTGTTCTTTACAAGCAGTATTCTGTGTTGAAGGACAGAGTTTATTAATGGCATTTGAATTTTTGAGTTGCTTTTCTTGCTGATTGTGGTTTTCCAGATGGTAAGGAATTAATCACTTAGTTTAAATATTTTTAACGCTCTTTCTACAAGTCTCATATTCAATGCAAGATTTGGCAAGACTTCCTATGAAGTTTGAGTTACTGAAGATACAGTCTTCTGTTCAAAAAGCTCAAGATCCCTATTCCATCCTACTAAATTGCAAATAAGAAATAGAAAATCACTTGAAGGGACAGGAGGAAAGGACTTAATAGAAGTGATTCATAGTTTAATTTGATTTAAAAATGCTAAGCAAAATGTAGCATCACTATCTCAGTCTTCAAATGATCCAGTTTAGTAAATATGGTGACTTCAGATCTCTTTAGAAAGATGTATTCATCAGCTGTCATTCTTCCTTTAAGCAGGATCCACAGAAAAAGATTGAGTGCTGCCACACCTGGAACACACATTGTAGAGAGTCATTGCCTTTTCTTTGAGTTAACTTGAAGAAAGCAGAAAACCAAAATGAGTGCCACAGTACTTCACGTGGCTTTTTTTCTTTCTTGATTTTTTGTGCTATTAATGCTGTCATTTTTGAACTTGGCTGGGGAAGGTGAAGAGGAAGCCACTTAAGTCATTGCTGCATCTGTGCATATTATGTGGTCATTTAAAGGCTCTAAATGTGTGGATCCAATTCATTCCATTGCACAACTATAAGAAGGTCTAGCACCACAAAAGCTAGTGCAGCTACAGAGCAGATCACAAGAATGGGGGAAATGGGAAAAGCCAAGTGCTCCAAGTGACAGCCTTTTATGTTGCAAAGCAATGTCATCTGCTAATATTTAAGAAGGGAACAGAGAAAAAGCAATAGGCTTCAAGTCTTAAAAAACTGATAATCAAAGGGGAATTAGATCACAGGGAAGTGTCAGATTGGAATTGTGCAACACAATGTAGCAGGTGTTTGGGTTCTAGTGGGACAAACACCATCTTGGGCTAAATCATCTCCTCAAAAGTGTGTTATTCAGCTGCTTAGAGACACCCTTGCTTGGTCAGAGGTCACCTCTAGTCTGAACTCTCTACTTTAAAGTTCTGAAAATAACTGATTTAATAAAAGCAGAGCAGCACAGCCAGTTCAATAAGAACATTATACCAGGTTAACTGCAATTAGCTGTTTTAGACAGCTAAATTTGCAAGCCTTCAGCAACC
Source organism: Lonchura striata (assembly GCF_050655825.1). Taxonomy (NCBI): domain Eukaryota; kingdom Metazoa; phylum Chordata; class Aves; order Passeriformes; family Estrildidae; genus Lonchura; species Lonchura striata. The sequence goes on along the minus strand of NC_140707.1, from coordinate 43,774,199 downwards.
ACCCACCCCCAACTGACATGCTGCCTAAAAGCCAGAGCTCACAGAAGCACAGTGATCCTGCTCATTTTGAAAGTATCATGACAGTTTTGGACTATGTTCATGGGTGGGCTCTCATCCCTCTAGAAATTGTTTTGGTTCCCCACTTCTCTGCCCTGAATAAAGATGCTTTTCTAGAGCACCCAAGACCTTGTCCAGGCAGGAGACAGCTTCTCATTCATACCAAGCAACCTACAGCATTCAGCAGGGTGTTCCAGCTGTGCCAGAGGAGCACAGCACTTATAAACCTCAGCCCTCTAGGCAGCCTTCATTTTCCTCTCAGCTTTCTCTCATTTACCTGGCATTTTCTTATCAACACCCTCTTACCAGCCAAAAACCATGAGCTGGAGTTTCTATCAGAATTATCACTGCAGGCACTCCATAGATAATCACTAACCTGGCTGAACTGAAGAAAAGGGATAGCAAAGGAGAACAAGGGTATCATTAATTTTTTTTTTTCTTGTTAACAAAAATTGCAACAACTGATACCTCTCACATTCCTGTAGATAATTTTGATCAAGATGTCATACTGAATGACATATTATGGGCTAAACTTAAGTAACTGGGTTCTTTGTTTTGAGTTTTGTTTTGCATTTAAGTAAATACTGCATTATTTTCTTTCTCAATTCTTGCCAGGCCATGTTCCTTCATTTGATATGATTTGCAGTTTGGAAAGAACATACCACTGTGGAGATCTGAAAATACACAATTATGTTTACTTGCTACTATACCCTGCACCTAAGGAAGGTCCTTATATCATTGGTGTTGCTATCCCTGATATTGTACATATGTGAAAGATATCTTCAGTTACCAGTACAGTATTTGTGAAGAAAAAGAAAGCTTTAGTCAACCTAAAAAAAAAAAGTAAGGAAGAAAGCAAAAACTAATGCTCACCACATGCACTGCCTTGAGAATTCAGGTGAACTTCCTGTACTTCTCTTCTATTGCTTTGGAAAAATGTATAAATCGTTATTTTAAATAATTTACAAACTCCCCTGTTTTAATTTATTGACATAGGCTGACTGCACAAGTGTGCTATTTTAACCTTAAACAGGAATACTAATAAAATTCCTACACAAAACCAGATATGTTTAATTTCAGCTTTTATTGCAACATTATCCCAGTAGATCCCAAGAACATCTGATTGAAGTTACCTTAAAATTTCTGCACTTAGATACAGAACCAAATAAACTCCACTGATCATGACAACCTTGAACTTGTGGGAATTCAGATCTAGATCCAGGCTTTGCAGCTGTATTCAATCCCAAGTTTAAATGTTACTCAGAATCAAAGTGTGTTGTGGCTGCACACACAGTTTACAGGAAATGTTCAATTCAACACTTTTGGTAGGTGTTCTATCCTTTAATTACTCCCAAATTTCTGCCCAACTCTTCATACCAGTACCTGAATTCAGACTCTTGCTTTCTGTCTGAACCAACTAAAGCCTTAGCAGAGGCATCACTTTGCTACAGAATAAACATTGTGGCACTGATTTGAATCCAGAATTCTCGGAACAACTGTTTCACATCTAAGTAATTGCACCAGCAGTAGTGGGGTTGCCTCCTTGTTTATATGGGGTGAGGGGGGTGCTGTTGGAATCACAGCCCATGACTTTATCATACAACATGAAAAGCCTTTGGGCTATCTTCTCAGCTGGGATAAATAAGCAAAGCTCTATTGGTTTCTGGGTGAATGAGATTATAATTCAAATCAGAAGCGTAGTGTTTGTTTATACCATAACAAAGTATCACAGAAGTGTGTATCATAAGCCTTAAAACACTGCACTCAAGGACAGAAAAACCCACGAGTCTGAGCTTAGGTTTCAGTGACTCCAGTGAAGTTATGCCTATTTATTTCAGGATAGCAGCGCTGATGTGCACCAGCTGAGAATCTGGCTCTTTAACTCCTAAATGACAGCAGAAACCATTTACAGGGAGAAGGGGCTGGGGTGGGAATCAACTTAAGTACAGAGCTGTATGGCTGATAAATGGGTATCAGCCATCTCTTAAAACAGGCATGCCTGTTTCTTCCTAAAATGAAACTAGAGGATTAATAAACACACGCAAAAGAATAATACAAAAGGTATGTTTTCTCAAGGAATTTCTAATGTGTACACTATGCTTCACATTCCAGTACAAAGCATTTTGACAGTAACATTTAAACAGTTTCTCATTTTATGTGCTTGCACACACAACCCCTGTGATTCAAAACAAACTGCTGTATAAGATGCCTTTCAAAACAACCTATCCACTCATTAAAGCTGACAGCCTACGCTTACCTAAAAACAAAACTACACTTTCTTCCATGCACCCCAGAGTACCCCAAACTAGCCAGCAGTAATAAATTTAAAGGACAGGTTTTCATGGTACCACATCCACACAGCCCATCCCAGTGGGAGATGATACAATATGTAACATTGCTGTTTCACAGTAATTATGTAAGAGAAGTCACATGTGGCACAAATGGAATGTATACTAAAGAACAGAAGCATATGTTCAAATAAACCACTGGTTATGTCAAAACTAATAACTTGTTTGCTGTAGTGGACTCAAAAGTAACAGGCCCAATGAGGCTAATGACTTTGCTACCTCTCCTTTTGCTCCTCACTGAGCAGGCTGGAGCTGATTTTCTTTCAGGGATTATGTTTATGCAGTACGAACATATTGTTATTTGCTGCTTTCTGCATTATCATTTTGGCATTCTTATGAGAAGATGATGATGGTTCTGTCTAAATGTTTGGGAGGATTATCACTGACATGGGAAGTTATTAGGTTTGATGCAATATAGAGAACATTCACAGTCAGAAAACAGCATCTTTCATTTTTAGGAATGGAGGTAATTGTGCTTTGTGACAGTGCACATCCTTAAGATGTTATGTATCATTGCGTACTTAAAAAAGCAGCGCACTTTTTATTGATCTTTCAATTTCATTTTGATTTAAAATGCAGATCTTTCCCTCCATTGAAATCCTAGCATTTTTTTTTAATGTATCGGCAAAAATCCATTTCAGACATATGCAGCACCGTAAATTACTTTTTGTGGTTGAAACAGTATTCGCTTATGTCACGGGTTGAACATCCTCCTTTATTAGAATGCTATTTATTGCCACCAGCTGCGTTGCTTAGCTAGGAAAGTTCTTGACACCAGCGATTGCTTTTCAGCACCGATGCTTCCGGCTGCTAACGGGGGCTTCTATTGCCAAATGCAGCCACTCCTCTTGAACTGCTCCTTCTGGAATACAGACAGCTCCTGTCACTGTTACCCGGAGCAGAAGCTGCAGAGAGGGATCGGATCCGAACCCACTGCTATGGAATCTCTTTAGCTATAAATCTCCTATAACTTTAAAAGGCCTTGCCAGATACCACTAGCTTGAAAGCTGTCAAAGGTACTCAGGAAATCTACCCATCAGCAATGGATTTTCTTTTCAAAATTAAGATGCGAGTTCAACTTGTGAGCAAAGGGTGTCTTACATAACAAGCCACAGATTTACTAAAAGTAAAAGGATTTCTGTGTCTATCAGGTATTTAGCCAACGGTCTCTATTTCATCAGATTTTCAAGCAGGGAGAAACCAGACAAAGGTAATTACTCTTCTTCTGTTAAGAGCTGCTATTACTCCTGCATGAACAGCTAGCACTGCCTTTTTCTTTTGCCTCTGCCTATGGCAGCCAGGAGAACTAAACAGGAGCAATATAAAAGTGGCAGTGTCAACAGCTGTCCTACCAAACATTAAGTGTACCTCATACAGTAAATCTTCAAAGCAGTAGCATGTGTTCTGTTCCTGTGTATGCAAATCCTGTTATTTTATTGATATCATTTGCACACATGCCTTCTTCTCAGCTGAACCCTTGAAAAGCCATTGCATATAATTGGGCTCAACTGAGCAGCGGAGGCAATCAGTGACAGGAGGAGACTGAACTCCTTTAACATGGAAAGAATTCCTTTCCTCCCTCAGAAAAGAAACACCCAGTAGGTCAAAGAGGAAGGTTTCTCTGAAGCATAGCACAGACAAGCCTGTAATACAGATGCCTGAACCACTGGAATCTACAATTAAAAAAAAAAATTAAGCCCAGAGCCTTCATGGACACAATTTTTCGCTTTGTTTAAATAAAGGAATGAACAAATGTACATATTTTCGTCTATATGTATGTTTAAAAACTCTAAAACATTCAAACTAAAATCTTTACAGGGTTAGGCTCTGCCATACAAGATAACTTAGCTGGCAAACATTCTGAAAATTTTTTTACTCACTGTGAAAACTGATAAAAGTAGGTGTCCTGTTCATCTTACAGACAGACTGCAAAAAATATAATCATTCTTCTGGCCATAAGGAAATTCCTTTTCAGATTCAGAGAGTACAAGAGACATCTGAAAGTTGGAGTTACTTATGGGTCAAGATATAATTGCTCTTTATTTCTTATCTTTGTCTCTGCAAATAACCCAAAAACATTGTTAGCAAATTACTTTCTCTTTCATATCTTTAAACTAGAGATAAGTATATGTTTCCATTAAATGACTCATAAAAATAAACTGGCATAGCAGTTTGACTATAAGTGTTATGTGTGACTGAGCAGCCTTCATAAAAATTACTATCTCCTTTGCATCTGTGTTTTCCTTGGGCCAGAGTTTGGGCCATATCCTGCCCTACACACTATATCCTCACATAAGGCCACTTCCTCACCACTGGAAGAGGTCTGTTCCATTACACCAATCCCACCCTAGCCTTTTCTTTGGGAAGTGCAAGACAAGATATGATAATGTAACATCATGAAGAATGGGTGTCTTAAACAACTCTCCTCTATTCCAGCTGGATTTCAGCCAATTCAAATGGATGAGTGAGGGCCAACAGACATATTAATGCAACCCTGTATTTAAAACCAAGTTATCCCCTAAATGACCCTAGAGTCAATTTATAGATGCAGAGACTAATGTACAATAGAGTTCAGAAATGCTCTAAAGCCTAGCTTTGAAAATGCCTTGACACATGCCACTGGGAGTACTCTGAGGGGGCAGAAAGAGGCAAAACATATATGCTTAATTTCCATACTTGTCCAGTGTCCTCTTTGGTGATTGTTTTTTGGTTTTTGAATTTCTTTTTGTCACTTTGTAATTACGAAAAAGAAATATACATATATAAACAATGTAAATGAAGCCTACCAATTTTAATTCTTACTCCAGTTTAAAACCATCATTAATCCCTGCAGACAAGTTCTCCCCTAAGGAGTTCAGTAGTTCAGCAGTATAACTCTTCCTCATCCTTACGATGCAAGAAATGCCCGGTTGCACGGTGCTCAAGCAGGGTCCCTGTTTGCAGTGGGGGACAGTAGGTCTCTTAGTTCCCCTCCTCCTAAAGTTCTCCCTACCTAACACACCACCACCTTCCCCACTAATGATTTTCCATGCTGTGGCATAAGTTATGCACAGCAAGTTAATTATAGCACAAGTTATTTTCAGAGCAAGCTAATTACAAAAACAAGCTCACAAAAAAAATTTGAGTAACAAAAAAGGCAGATGCAACATCAACATCTTGCATAAGTTTTTTTTCTCAGTTAATTAGGACCATTGATGACATTTTTATGCCTAAGCTTCTTAAATGCATCTTGAAACAAAAGTTTCTCAACTTTCTCAAACATGTACATAATGCATATAGCAGATAGCAACTAATTATTGCAACTGAGAGGAGGGAGTTAAAAAAAAAAAAAAGAACTATCCAGCATTAAAGTGAGTTTAGTATATTTTATGGCAATTTCAATAAGTTCAGTTACATTCCTATAAATAAAAGTTATAGTTATGACAATCAGAGAGCTATCGGTTGTCTGGTCATTAATGTCATGCTTTCTTGTGAAGAGCTCACAATGATCCACAGCTTTCTTTTCCATGTAGCACCATTTCCCATATAAACATCCTGCTTTCATGTTTTAGAACTTGAGACTGCCACTGTGCATTACCCTAGGAGCACAAGTTACATAAACATCAACACAAGATCCTGGTGCAGTAACACAAGTGGCCAGGTATTGACTTCCATGCCACTGACTCAGGGACAGTCAATAACAGTCTCCAGAGCAGTTGATTTACAAGCCAAAACCCTTCAATGATCTCTGAGTTAAATGCAAACAAGAAAGGGATGAAAGGCTATTGTGGGTGCTCCCCAAAATGCAGCTGGTCAGTGTGGCAAGCAGGACTTCCTTCATTTGCTCCTTTGCACACAATTATCCCCACCAGCAGCAATAGTCAGGGATGACACCTGACCACTGGTTAAGAAAACATCCATCCCTTTCATATGATTACATCAATTGCACCAGACATTAAAATGAACCAACCACCCCAACAGTTTGTAAACTGAGGAGTACAAATTTCTGAAAACCTGACACCTTCTGTTACCTTGTACAGGTCATTTTTATGCTGTAGGGCAAGCTTTTTCAAGTGCCTGAAGCAATCCATCTATCCACCTGGGAGGCTTAACTGAGCAGCCTAATTTTTACATGCAAGCATTCCAACCTCCCAGTAAGTCACGGTCAGAGAATTTCCAGAATCTTTTGCAATGGCCCATATTTAGGACATTTATAACTATCCCTAAAAATTAAGCACAGAAGCAATTTAAAACCAATGGCTGGATTTTCAACAGTAGGACAGAGGGATGTGTAGAAACTTCAGGTTTTGGTTGCCTAACTTTAGAGAGTTAGATGGTCATGTTTTCATAAGTGCTCAGCATGTACTTTGAAATATATTAAGCCTTACCTGAATGCTTTAACAACTAAAAAAAAGATGCATTGAAGCAAAACAAGCTCCTGCCAACTGTAAATACCTTTTTTCAGTTCACCTGAGGATGGCAGGTTTGCCCAGTTGCTTTGTGACAAGCATATGAATGGGGCAGACAGACCATAGTCACATGCTGTTGAAACCTCATGGCTACAGACATGCCGACAGGCAAGAGCAGTCCAAGACATCAGTTACTCAAACCAACTAAAACCATATAATAGCCAGGTATTCCTTAAAATTCTAGAATCCAGAACAAATTTTCCACTCATGGGAACTGATAACCTTCCATATTCTAGCAATCTAAACACTGCCTGAGTGCATGGGCGATCAGTTATCTTTAGACAAAAATCATCCTGCAGAGAGTGAAGAAATTATTTAAAAGACAAATACAAAAAGAGGAAAAAAAAGTAAAGGAAGAAAATAAAAGAAAAAAGACAAATGATGGAACTTCAGAAGAAAATACAGTTTTGCTATTTTTATGGAACACCCAAGTAAACTGGGACAATAAACAGACACATGCAGACTCAGGAATTGAGAGTTCATTTTTCCAGAGAAATGTATAGATATTTTACTTGGATCCAACCAGAAACTAAAAATTAAATGCATGAAATAATACAACAGAGTGTCTGAATACTCTTTGGGACTGTAAACTTACATATTGAAAAACTTCTGTTCAAAAAGCATTCCACAAAACTGAGCTGCAGCATCAAAGTAAGAACAGTGCATAGGATTCAACGTGAAGAAGGACAAGTCAGTGTTAATGGGAAAGAGGGACCGTACTATGGGAGATGGCAGCCAAAACCAACAACCTTGCTTTCACTAGATCTCAAAGAATAATATTTAATTTAAGTACTGGCATTATAGAAAGCCACAAAAAATGAGACTCCCAGGGCTGGAAGTGAGAACATATTTCATTTCCAGCCAGAATACTAGATCCGTTCCAAAGTTGAGTTACTGGAAGTCTTCCACTGTCTCCAGTCTTTTTTTTTTTTTTTCTTTTATGTCCCTCTTATTTTCAAAATGAGGAAGCAGGTATTTCCCATGTAACCCCAAGAATTAGAAATACACAATATATACATATATTAATTTCAATAATGTAAAATATAAAATTCAAATCTGTCTAAAGAATTATATTTAGTATACACCACACTGCTGAAATAAATTAAGCAAAGTTTCAATTAACATGTTTTAATTCAATTTCTCCGGTATTCCAATACTCTTCTGGGAAAGGAAACAAAAGGAAAAATGGTTTTACAAATCCTCCAAATGTTATACCCATACTTTAGTAAATAAATGATGTTATAATTATTATTTTGAGAATATTACTATGCTGCAAGAAAAGCACAGCAGATAGATTATTAATCTTTCATATTAGCTAAACCAGAAACACTGCTAGATGCAGTATTGTATTAGTACAAATATAAGATTTTATGTCTTCGGACAAACTTGTATAGATTTTTATTTAAAGAAAAGGATTTGTTGATCATTCTAGGAATTCAAATTTTTTTTTTAGAAAGCAAGGTGTCATTGGTGTACTTTAAAATGTTCATTAACAATTATAAGCCAGAAGCAGTCACCAAATAATCATGGCCACAGAAGAAAGCTGTGTACTCACCAGGCTTTATTAGAGTTGCAAATCACAAGCAATGGACTGATTCCAAATTTATTGTCTCCACAAAATTAAGGAAAAACAAAGAGCTGAAGACATCAGTGAAGCACAGTAATATGCTTCAAGCTAAGTCTTTTCAAAAGTGTATTTCTATCTAAAGTTATAAGGAGATAATCAGCAACAGCAAAACAAGTTCATCTTCAGCATAAATAAACACTCTAAGCCAACTAAGAAATAGAAATCCCCCTTTAATTTGTCCCACAAAGATATTTTCTTTATTTTTCTGGTTTGGTGAATACTAAGAGTGTGTCATATCATGAGTTTCTGTTTGCATGAGTGCTGCAGTAAAGAGGCTTCCTTTAGACTAGCCCAGATAAGTTTTATAGCTTACTACTGCAATAGACTCTCCAAATGGTTTACCCGAACCCCAGGCAGGGATGAAATTTGAAATTTGAAATGTCTCTGTAGAAGTAAGAGCAAACGAGGGGTCTCACGCTAAAGCACGTGCGCTCCCCTTGCCAAATCCCAGGACACAAGTGACGGATGTTGGCCACCCCACCCACACAGGCTATGCTCACCTTAGGGCTGAGCTTCACTGACAGCTGCCTGGCAGCTGGAAGCCTGGGTGGGATTTTCTCTTCACCTTTGAAACCAGTTGCCTGCTGCACTTCCAGCTATTTACTGTTGTGCAGGGAGGAATGATATTTCCTTGTAAAAGTCCTTCTCCATGAGAACCAAGGTCTGCATGGTATCAACTCTGCTGAGAGCTGCAAACACTCATGTGTTAATTACTTAATTGCCGCCCTGATAGTACTGGGGGGAGTTTGCCCTGAGCTAGTGTTTTATAGAATCAAGCCCAAGGGTTGCTGCAATAACTAAGAATAAAGGGAGTCCATAAATAAAGCCCTCTTCAGACAGAGCAAAGAGCTATTTAGTTCAGCCTCTCTCTGAGTGGCTAATGGAGTATATTTGAGGGGAAAAGCATAGAAACAGAAGCTTACTGTACAACACAGTATATAAAACATCTTTCCCTACAACCTCTAATGCTTTCTGCAGCTTAGAAACCTCCTGAGCTAAAAGAAATAGATTCTTCTCTTTTCTTAAATCTTCCAGGTTAAAAAGCAGCCGGTAGTAGACCTGCTTTCAATAAAACCAACACACAAAGGCCCTGGGTGCTGTGAACCTGACAGCAATTTACAGCCATTTAGAACAATGAGTGAGCCTATTGCCAATACACGCTAGAAGAGCGTGATAAATGCAGAACAAAATTTAACATTTCAATCTAGATTATTAAAGAAAACAGTACTTCATCCATCAAATTTATATCTGTCCTATCTGGGTATTTATCAGCATAGTTCTGTGCTACATAAGCAGAACAACAAAGGCAGTGGCAGTAGCCCCATAAGCTTTGCAATAAGCTTGCACTGTGTCTATCTGTGCTGAGGTGTGCTTAGCACAGAGGAGCTTTTACTGCCATGTAACTCCAGCTAGTCCTCAGCATCCATCAGGCATGACAAATTAGTTGGTAAGATCAGGTTGCTCTTGCTAGTGTTTGTTTCCATGAGCATGAGAATTAAGCCATTTCTGAAAGAACAACATGGGTGGGGTTGGGCTTCAGGTGGGTGCCAGTGCAGCCTGCTGTCCTCTCTGTTACATGGTACACTCTGTGAAGCGTGCTTGGCTCCCTGCAATACAGATATGCATATTAAGTTCATTAATTTTTTTAGTAATAATAATTTGCAGGCACTGTATTATGTCCTATTAGAAAGCAAAGCCATTGTATTTAAACATTAATATGCTAGGGAGTTCATTTTAAATTCCCTTACTGTACACATCAAATGATATTTTTTCAATTAAACTGATTCAGTATTGGAACAGAGCATAACTATGTTTCCATGAGTACTCTCACAGGCAGTTGAACATCTGGAGGTAAAAAAGCAGCAATAGAAAAGAAGAGCTGCCATACAGGTTCTTCATATCAAGCTGAACAAAATTCCATAGTCCCTGCCTGCTGCTTGAAAGTAGATATCAAATATCTCTGAGGAAAGGATAGGATTTGAGATTATGATGATAGAACAAAGGGTTATGAAAATATGTAAATATGTTGAGAAGGAAATTCTAAAGTGCCATTGCTGTCTTCTGCAATATGTGTTTCTTTTCTCGTTTCCAGCCTCTGTTGTTTTTAGTGTAACGTGTATGTTGCATTTTTGCTACTACTTACACTGTATGTATCTCAAGGGTTTGCTTATTCTTAATTAAAATTAGATTAATGAAGTTTATCCTCAGAATTTTTATTGTCTTCCAAAAGCCGCTGTTCCCAGGAAGAGGCCGACACCAAGACAGAAGATGAAAAGAACATGAGGAGTATAGAGAAGCAGGGACAAAGAAAACCAAAAAGGAATTATCTGAATAAGCTTCATGTCCTACCAGCTTAAAGGCAATGAAGCAATTTTTGTTTATTGCTGTGGTCCACAGGCACTCCCCAAAGCTGTAACTTACATTCATTTTTTACATATTTTATACACAAAGTAATTCTGCCTCAAACACTGTTGACTTGTATGATTTGGTCCTGCTCAGCACATCACAGAGAGCCTCAGTGACCTTGGATGAATTTTAATGGGGAAGTTTTACACTGGTAAGTTGTTTTGGCAGGAAATAGAAGTCATGAGTTAGCATTTTTTGTGCTGTCAAACATCCTTTCTCATCTCTCTCAATTTTAACAGGGATGGTTAGAATAACCATACTTACAGCTGTTACTTCCTATGCCCTTATCTATATATAGGTTCCTGTATATAAATGTAAATAAACATGAGGTCTGCTCTTACCTGAGATGGCCTTGGAGTTTTTTTCAGAATCAAAATATTGTTTGAAATTCAGGAGTTTAGTTTTTTTAAAAGTTTCCTGCAGAATCAGTATCTACTTTTCACGTATCTAATACATTTTATTTCACTGTCTCATTGAACATTAATGAATTTTCAGGAAGGAACCATGTAAGGACTGTAATGATTAGTGTTATTTAAGGGAAGATTTGTTCAGAAATAGGCTAATAATTTAGCCAAGTTTATTCAGGTGTCAGAGGCCAAATGAGACATAAAACCTCTGAGCCCTAACTCACAGATGATCACTCAGATCAACAGCTCCTCGATGCTGTTTCAGAAATACCTTTTTACCCCTTCTCTGAAGTACATTTAGCATACAGATTAAGCACTTTCATGCTGGTTTCGTCTTGATATTTTACTTTGAAGATTCAAGCCAAGCAGTTACCCATCCCTTCCAAACGTGTATCTGAAGATGCATTAGCAGAAAATAATTAAATCAAGCAGCAACAGAAATATACAAATGCTGAAGTGAACAGCAGTTTGCAATTGTTCCCATATATCCAAGTATTTTCTATGCCTCATGCACTGAGACTAACTGGGACAAAATTTTGAGAGTGTCTGGCCAAATTCTGCCATGATAGGAGGTGAAATGGTTTGCATCTCTTTGTCAAAGCTAAACTCACTTTTGGCTGAGGACTGACGCCATGCCTTTTTATCATTAACAGTTAAGAGTTTCCCACACCCTATTCCTGGATATATGATATTATATTACAGAAATGGCTAAAGACACCATTTACAAAGGTAGGCAGTGTAAAATAAGGTTATACCCCCTTGCCACTGCAGCAGCCTACTGGAATGCAGAAACCCCACAATGGAGAAAGCAAATAAGTGTTAAACAAGGTGTACCCAGGGACAAGGGTTATGGTGTGGTTGGCTTCTCTAGTGGTCATTGTCCAGTGGGTGGAGCGTTGATGCTGGAGCATCCATGAAAGAAAGGTATTGGTTTGGCCAGCTGTGTAACTCCACTTGCACTTCAGATTCTGAAGCCTTGAAACACACTGGGTGTAAAAATACAGTGCTTGGTTCAGTTTATTATTTTAATTTAAATGGACTCAGGAGATGCATTATCACTCTGGATAGAGATACCAGGGCTAATAAGAGCAAATGGCTTGGTCTTCCTAACGTTCTTCTGCAAGTGGGGCACAGTTTCCATCCTTGGATTGCCAGGATACGACTGAGGACGCTGGTTCCGAGGCTCAGGGCAATGCCCACAGTCCACAGGTAGAGATAGATGACAGGGGGATTCAGCTCAGTCCTATTTCATAACAACTCTTGGTTCACATGGACTTTTCAGCAGTGTAATCCTTAGTCCCCAAGAATAAGAAGCCTGTGGGAGTGCAGAGGAAATATATATGTTCTTCCCAGACCTCTCTTGGACAGAGCCCAAATTCCTCAGTGTAGGAGGGCTATGAGGTTGAGATTTGGGAAAAAGGTTCTGACAGATACAGCCAGCTGGAAAGAGAGTGATCCACATGCACAGTTCCTTCCAAAGATGAATCAGGATGAAATGATTTTACATGTTTTTTCATTGTCTTTCCCACCTTGTAAACATTCCTAAAGCCTGTCTGTAAGCCCTGCATAAAGAAGTGCTAATATCCATATGTCAGTACTGGAAATGGTTTTTCCCACACCTAAAGAGCCAAGTTCAGCCCATATGTAATTCCCCTCACTTCAATAGCTTTGCAGAAGGAAGGATACTGGCCCAGTAAGTCCACCCAAAAGCTGCAGATCCTGCTGAAAACAGCTGTCTACCTTGTGAGGGGGATGAATCACCACCGACCTCAGTTGCTCAGGCCTTTGCAATTCTGTGTGCAATTCTGCCTGCAAATCTCTAAATTATCTGGACACCAGCTGCTTCAAAAGCCTGAAAGCCTCATTATAAGAGATAAGGACAGAAGAGCAGCCCTTGCTCTCAGTTCCTAAAATATGTCCATTGAATGTGTATCTGTGCTGTAGTTGTACTTTGTTTATCCTACTGCAAGGCATTCTTGATTAGTTACAATATCCAGGAAGAATTGTTATTCTTTCTGGTACATTTCCTCATTTTCAGAAAGGAGCAATGAGTATTCACCCTTTTTTGCTCTGACAGTTGCACACTAGAACCAGGATGTAGGTCAGGGGGAACCAGTGCACCTAGAGGTATTAAATTGCTTCAGTGTCTGGCCAGTAAATCTTGATCCCGTGGTCAGGAAAAGCTGAACGCCAGCTTTGCAGTAAAAATGGACCAGCAGGGAGTTTGAGAGAAGCTGAGGGGAAAATTTTCATAGGAACATGAGGGAATGTTATTTAACAAATTCTCTTCTATTACAATGATTCTGTGACCCTGGTGATGCCTTCCAGTCTTATGTTGCTATAAATACCTTGCCTGAGAACTAATTCCTCTTGACAAGCTGACAGAGCTTCAGCACACAATAGAGCATGTCACCAGTTAGTTTATCTTATGGCTAACATTAGTATTTGATTTCTGTTGTCTGCTACTGTTATTCTGGACAGCAAGGTACTACTCTTAATATTACCTGTTGAGACTTGTACGTAATGAGTAAATAAACTTGCAGCTCCTTCAACAACAGATGATCTAGATTAAAAGACCTGAAAGTAACATTCCTATGCTTTTTAAGCATGTACATTCTAGGATCCTAAATTATAAATTTAATTATAAATATGTACAAATTCCAGTTAAAATAATCTGCTTGGGACAAAAGTTCACCCTTACAAGAATTGTAACATCAGACATCACAATTAATGTTAGCTAAAAATAGTAGAGGAAGGGTCTTCAGAATGAATGTAGATTAGTCATTTTAATCACACTAGAGCTTTTTAGAATTTGCTTTTGTGATGGAATAAAACATGAGACAACACAGTTGTAGGAAAATTATTTTCCATGAGCTGTGATGAGAAAGAGATAAACAAGATAAATCTGTCACTCTCTTGGATATTGAAATATATATAAAAACCTATTCCTATTTCCTGGCAGGGAACATGAGGAGGGAGAAACAGAGAAGTTAAGGTGAAACTATCTATAACTAATTTTCCTGTGCCCAGATAGGGTCATGAAGAAAAGTCATTTTTGCAGCCAGCCTCTCTCATCCTGCTCAATGAGTAGCACCTTTCTCTCTTCCAGTCTGTTGCATAGTACTCTGTGTGGTGTGAGATTAAGGCTTCTTCAAGATGTTCTTCCCATTTTTCCTAATGTGACAAGGCAGGGGGTTGTCAGGATTTTACCAGGCAATAATACAACTAATTTTTTTAGTCTAGATACACAAATGCCTCCTTCTCTGCATATTGTGACACAAATCCCTTAGCAAAAATTTCATTTCACTTTTCTCTACTTTAGCTTTACCAAAAGGTATCCTAAGCACCTAAAATCCCAATCCAAAAGTCACCTCTTCTAATTTAGACATCTAATTTTTTTTCTGTAATTAGTGCACCCTTACCGTATCTCACCTACCATACATTTGTCTCAGGATCCTTCTCCTCAGCATACTTTATCTAATTCTAAGATAAATTAGTTAAGTAAGTGCACTAGAGAGTAAAGTAAGTGACCAGTACAGACTAGATGTCTGATGTTTAGACAACTAAAATAAAAAATAACAATACCAAGGTTTGTTCAATTTATTTCTGGTAAATCTTCACATGATTATCTATAGGAGGTATTTCAGATTCTAAATTCAAAGATCTTTTTCAGCCCAGAATATACAGATGACAGCAGAAGACGTGTCAGCAATGATTCCTTGCAAACAATTTCAGTCATTTGTTCCAAATTAGTAATTTTGCTCTAGACTTGCTCTACAGCCAATGAAGAAAGGCAAGTACCTTAAGAGTAAAGTCTCTGGGTGTGCCTGCCTTTCTCCAATGACCACAGAGGGAGACTGAAACTTCTACAGTCCCACCTTATGTACTTCAGTTAAATGATGGGGTGAATCCATGAATGGAGGCTGCAGTGCTGGGGCTTGTAGTAAATTTGAACTGCACATTAAAATATTGCAAGTATAATATAAATCATATGTGTTAGTTATGTCTGTGTACTCCATGTATGCATGCACAGTTTTTGTATGCTACTACTAGAACAAAGTAAAACAACATGGTAACATTATCTGTGACATAGTGAAGCCAGTTTTCAGAAAGATGTGGAAAACCTTTGCATGCAGACCTCAGCTTAAATTATTTCTTAGAAGTGAGATTTACCCAGTTATACAAAGTGGAATAATATTTTGAGAGCCAATCAAATGCAATAGTGCATTTTCTGGTTAAGTATAATTATATGGTGAGACCATTTGACTAAATAATAACAGTAACAATGACAACAGTAACAAAAGCAATAATAATAAATAAATAAATAAATAAAGCAGCCTCTGATATTATTTATTGCCAAGACTAATATTGTCAGTGACATCCAGATCAGCAATGGTTACAAGCAGTGGACACAAAATGAAGTTGTCTGGTTTTGACAACAAAATATTCTGCATTTAGCAAAGGCATATGTTTCAAACTCAAACGACTTCACTTCAAATTAAAGCAAAAAATGTTTTGAAGTGTCGTCATTTGATAATCATTTACTTTAAAATAAGCAACAGATTTCCATCTAATGGGATCCACATCTTTAACAAGTGAACCAACAAACAAAAAACAAAGTGAACCAAACAAAAAACAACCTGCTCTAAAATATAATTCCAGAATAAATTACATCTAGCTGTTTTGTTGTTGTTGTGCTCTGTTTTCCTTTTTTGGCCGCCTGTAGAGCTCCCACAATTTTTTCATTGCTACAATGACAAATGCTATGAGAAAAGACCTGGGCCACTGCCAAAAATCTACTCTAGACTTCAGTATATGTTTCTGCTTTCAAGAGTCAATTGTTTTCCTTCTCTCCCAGGGGTCACTTGCTACCTTATTACCAGAAAGAATGACCCCTTGACAGCGCAATTGAGATCCAGAAACTCAACAAAACTGTAACCCCTCCAGTGGCATCAGAATTGTAATCAACAGCAGTGGGTCTGGAAGACAAATGTACTTGTATATAAGGCCACCATCTTAGAAAGTGGCTTCTCTACTTGTAAAGAAACCTATCTCTATTTGGTTTCTTTTGATATTTTTATTACCACTTTCTTGTAACCTTTTCATTGCTAGTGCTCTTGAGGCAGGAGTATTTTCCCAGCGTTGGAATTACCTGTGCTCATTTTACACTGTTTGCTGCCTATTCCTTCTCTTGCAATCTGTGCTGTGAAGCACATGACTAGAGATGGGAGCCCCCAGTCACTATGGATTTCTTCTCTTATTCAGCTTAATTCACTAGCAGAATAGTTGTTCCTTCAGTATCCTTATTGCCACATAAGAAACATGAGTACAGAATCTCCAGCCTTGAAGCCACAGAGAAGAATGATCTTGAAATATTAAGGAGAACTTGACAGAGAATATACTTGCCCTTGCAAAGGCATGCAAGGCATGCACTGAAATAGTGCTGCACAATTATATTTCTCAAATGTAGTTATTACTAAAATTATTAAACTTTTTGCTGGATCCTTTTGCATACCCAAGATCTGCAAAACCTAGGTTGTTTCAGATAAGTACAAGCAAAGATATTCTGCAGCACAAGACCCTAGTCTACTTCTTATATTGTACATGTGGAACCCTGACCCAGAGTCCGGAGGTTGCCAAAAAGTGCACCACCTCTAAATTGCCTAAAGGGTTTTTTTGGAAAATGTCAACTAATTTTCAGAAAATCTCAGTATGAATTAAAGCTTGAAATGTTTCTTATTCTGGTGATTTTATTACCAGAATTACTTGACATGTGTGCTAGAAAGAATTTTTTTAAGACCATCCAACCACATGGTAGAAAACAAGGTACCCATGAACCAAAGCACTGTTCCCAGATGCTCTGCCATCTGACTATCATTACACAGATATTGGGAAATACTTCAGATAATTGTAAGAGAAAGTTCCTCAAGATATACAAGACAAAAAGATCTAAAAAACGGACAAAAACAGAGAGTGAGTGAGGCAAAACACAAGCGCACAAAATCCCACTGCCTTTAACAGAGATCTGGGTGAATGCAGAAATTTTCAGAGACAGGAGTCTTAAAACAGCATCATGGCCTGAGGTGCAAAAAGCCCAGCAACAGAATTCTGCTGAGCATGCGCTGGGAAGAACAAGAAAGCATGAGGTCAAAAAAGAAATGTTTTTGTTACCTTTCTCAGACATAAGTCATCACATTTTACAAACAACAAAATAAAGGTATTAGACCCCTAAGTGATCCCGGGAAGGAGCAGCAGATGGCCAGCCTAGCACCTTCAGAAGAGAAGTAGCACGAATAGCAAGAATGTGGTTTTTCCTACACTGTCTTCCCAATGAGATGTCACCATAATGCAAAGAAGGTGCCAAGTCCTTGCCCAGTTTTCCCTGCTGAGGCACAGCAGTTCTGCTACAGACAGGCAAGAGGGAGGAGGCTGTGAAAATGGCTCTTCTGCCCCAGAAACCAGGCTGTTGTCTCTGGTAAGAGCAGATAAAGTAATGTTTTGAGTTTTAGGTTGCTGCCTCACAGTAAGCTCCATGTGACTGAGCTGTTCCCCTATCAACAGTCACACTGTTGACAAGGCAGAGTTGTCTTCTCTGGCAAAGAGACAGAGTTGCTTCACACCTGTGTTTTACTTCTGCAAATCAAAGGGCAGGATTGAGGTCCTAATTAATAATCAAAAGGGGTAAATTGACAAGAGCTTTTGGCACTCGTTTCAAAAAACATATGGCCTCTTATTTTCTTACATATTAGGTCACATCATTTTCAGTTCTATCCAAAAGCCCAGAAGCAAGTTACATGGATTCTCTGTACATGTTTACGTACCATACATTAAAAATAACATGCTGAAATAATGCTGTCAAAGTCTGAGACCTACCTGACTGATGGCATATTCTTCTATAAAGAGCAGCTCTAAACTTCCCTTAAACAGAATGAAGGAAAATCTAAAGATAATAATGAATAAGAAAGCAGCTGCTTCTGCCAGACCCATCAAGTTAAATGGCTCTTTGTATTGTTCAAAATGTGTACAATATTGTGTTCTGTGGCAGAGGGTAAAGAGGGGGAACTTCCAGAGATGTTTTGATGAAACAACAAATAAAAATAATATTTTGACAGAGAGATCTCATCTTATTAAAAAAAAAAAAAAAAAAGAAAGAAAAGCATTTCTCCCACTTATCTGACTCAAACAGGAATCTCTTTATTGAGGTTGCACATGGAGCCTTACAGTAATACTTAAAGGAAATGTGCCATTTGTAACAGAACATGCAGAATGTCTGAAGACCCTGAGTGCTTGGCATTGTTCAAGCTTAGTTCTAAATACCTATGATAGACAATTTTGTAATATGTTTCCTGAAAGTAACATCAAGGATTTACTTCAGCAGTAGCTTGTGCATGCTGATAGGTCGAATTGGTGCTCATATACCAATACAAAATAGGATTAGCTTCTGTTAACGTGCAAAGTTAGGGAGACTATTTTTTATGCCAGTATTGGAATTTATTTGCCCTCCTGATTAAATGTTTACCTCACTCTGCCTCATCAATATTTACCTCACAGATCAACAGATCTTCATATCGACAGAATAGGGAAGTCAATATCGCCTTATTATTATTTAATAAGTATTTCATTGTCAGTAACTGAGTGAGAACAAACATCTGTGCAGTATAATGGCATGAACTTTAATTTTGCAAGGTTACTGTCATGCATGTTTGACAGAAGAAAGCCAACCCATAGTAAAAATCCCCCAGTAATATCAGTGTATAAAATGACAACATGTTGAAGGACACTTAAATTGAACAAAACAGGGTTTTTTTAGTCACAGTTTTGATATACAAATGTTGGATATGTTTTACTGTGGCTTCTGACTATGATTGATAGGAGATGCATCAATTTCAAGGTTTGTGAATTTAAGTAAATTGTTGTCAGTAGTATCACTTCTTCTTTTTTGCATTTTTTCTTCAAATTATCTCCTTACAGAGAATAGAGTACTACAAATTGAGACAGGATATACATAAAGCATCAATTTAGCTTGAATATCCACTTACAATAGTAAAAAGAAAATAGTTGTGATAAGAATGTAAGTACATCAGAGTTGTTCAGAAAACTTCAAAGTATTTTTAAAAAAGCATTGCTTATGGTTTTTCTTCTAAATAGTTTTTTCTGCTTCTATTTGGAAAATACTTTGTTCGCCTTTCCTTTCTAAGGAAAAATATAATATTTATCTTAAGAAAATAAAAATAGTAGTAGCAGATCTTAGATATTCTCTTATCTTTGTCCTCAGAATGTAATTCCATTAATTAGACATTAGAAAAAAATACTCTTATACATTAGGAAAAAATATAATCAAAATTATATCAACCCTTTGCAACATGAAGGGAGTTTATTCACCCTTCTTTCCTTCATACTAATGCTTTACTTGACTAAAAAGCCTGAAAAGCTTTCTTTAATATTGTGCTTAAGCATCATGTAGCAAAGCTTGCTGTGGATCCAATGCTTTCAAAACTTAGCTGTGTCTGATTATAAACTAGTTTTCCCTCGGTTGCTTCTTATCTGATGATGTCTGACTCAGGATGTGGTGAAATGCACAGATACTTTTTATTATGTTTTCCAACACATGGTCACGACTCGTTTCCATGTATAAGTGTGTTGTGTCTATGTATCTACACGCCTGTCTATATGCATAGAGCAATGTATATGCTGTTTGTGTGTGGGTCTGGTTTTAACATCAGATTCTATAAATGAATAAAGATACTATCTTCATTTTACTGTTCTCTAAAGGGGCAACATGGAATGGACTCTGTAAATCTAACTATACATGTTGCTGATTAAAAGCTGATGGTAACAATTAATATACAAGGGGACAGACTAGTTTTTCTTCTAACTTTTTTTTGAGAGAAAAAAATGAAAATTAGACAGAAAAGACTATTTCCAGATGTGACTGTATAGGGTTTGATTTGAAGTACTTTTGTTATCTACTTAATAATGCATATAAGAATGCTCATGCGAAATGTTTGTTAAAACTATATCCTAGTGGATATTTGTGCTTATGAATTGATTCCTTATCCATATTTTATGGAGAAGTAACTCGGCACTGGATTACAGCACATTATTTTCCAAACTCCTTATGCATATCTCTCTACTGTGCCCCCAGGCTTAAACTAAAAACAAACTTAAGAAAAATTTAAAGAGACAACATTCAGAAACTTATGTTTTTACAAAGCTTCTGAAAGTTTGTAATTATTTTTTCCCCTAATAGGCCTGCCTTTGAAATAATTTGATGGCTAGTTTTGTAAATTTGCTTGGAAAGATCTGGCATTCCATGGTCATTAAGGGAAGTATATATCACAAAAATGGTTTTGCATATAAATAACAGTATACAGGATTTGGCTTAAATTGTCTGCTTTCATTTGATTTTTTCTTTTTTTCTCTGAGATAATTTGGAGGGAAGCAGGAAGATCAAATTGAACACAATTTGAAAATGAAACTTGGATAATTGAGCTAAGTAGGTTGAACTTGCCAGTCACCTGTGACCTCTTCCTAGTGACACATCGTTTCAAACAGCTGAAATGAGAGGGCCTGCATCGAACTGCACAAAATAAATACAGCGAGCGGAGTTTTGGCCTGGACCCATGTAGTCTGCTCCATTTGTATTGAAGATGGAGGCACTCGAGCAGCACCACTGCCTCGGGAAGGTGTTCGGCCACCGGGTGTGTTCAGGGTGGAAGGGAGGAGGATGGGCACGCTGCGAGGCCACCGTGCAGGGTGGTGGGGGAACAGAGCAGCACTGGACCTGTAAGAGGTGAGAAATTGCAACTTTACAGGTAAACGAGCTCACCCGTGGTAAGGTCTCCTTTATGCACTGCTGCAACTGAAAGTTTGCGATCGTCCCCATGTGGGAACCTAATATTTTGCTGTTCATTTTGAAGCAATTATTCAAAACACCTTGGCAGCTGAACCCTCCCTGCTTTCAGGATAATTATTTCTAATCGTGATTGGCAATAATAGTAATTGCCATATTCAGCCAGCACCCAGCTGTAACGATTTTTCTTTATTATTATTATTTGGGTTAACAATCGCCACTGACAACAATGTCTCCCGACCCTCTTCTCCCTCCCTCAAATATACAGGGAAATGAGTACCAATGCTCCGCAGCAGCCGTCGGGTGGGCCGCTTCCCCCTTGCTGGCGGGCTCTGCGCGGACAGGGGATGAGCAGAGGGCGGCTGTCCGGTGGGGTGTCCTGCCGGGGGGCTGCTGTGGAGGATCGGGGGCGACCCGGGCTGCCGCAGCCTTCCCCCAACACCACCGCCCGGCCTCCCCCTCTCTGACGGAGCAGGGGCTGCAGCCGCGGCTGCAGCTTCTTAATAAACCTCCGGGTCGATGATGCATCGCTCGCTAGTGAATCTTCGAGGGTTTATTTATTTTAACTAAATCGGCCAAATGGATCGCAGCTCTGTGTTGACTCTGGCGAGAGGCGAGGCGGGGAGCCGGGGGGCGGCGGAGCTGACAGGTCGCCCGGGGGTTGCGGCGTTTTGTGCGTGCAGGGACTCTGCAACTGCCCGCCGCCCCCTCCGGGAAAGGCTCCTCCGACACGGTGACCGCCCCCCTCCCCTTCCTCCTCCTCCTCCTCCTCCTCCTCCCCCCAGTTCGGTCGCAGGCGCCCTTGTAAGGAAGAACTGAGCTCAGGCACCGACCGGAGCGGGGCACCCCCCCGGCCACTCGGAAGGAGTGGGGGCGAGGGAGTGAAAGGCAAAGGATGAGTGTTTCGAACAAGGGTAAATCCGGCCGGTTAGAGGCTTCCTCAAGTTGACGGTCACTAGAGAGAGGTGAGGGTCAGAGCTCTCCCCACTGGCCCTGGGGGGCGAGAGGTTCCCGAGGGGATCCCCCTCTGAGCCAGGGACAGCCGGGCAGAGAGCGGCGGCCAGCCACCCCCTTGTGCGGCGCTGAGACACAGCTAGCCCAGCTCTTCTCCTGCCAGCCGAACTTCACAGCATTTCTCGTGTTTATTCACGCTCACATCAAAGTCGGAGTTTGGGCCGCGGCGATGCGGGAGGCTGGGGGCGTCCCCCGAGCCCGCTGCTGCTCTGGTGCCGCACGGCCAGCGCGCCAGGAGCGGTGCTCGCCTGCCGAGTGCCCCGAGCCCTCGGGTGCCTTGCAGGTAAACACAGCCAACTACTCGGGAATAAAAACAGCCTCTGGTTTTTAAAACCACACAGAAGTTACGGACCTGCGTCAGCAGGAGTGGTGTCACTGGCCTTCCCCGATGGGCGCCGTGCCTGCCCTTTGTCACCTCTGGGGCATCCCCGCAGCCGCAGGCCGGTCCCGGCGGACGGCCGCCGCCTCCCCGAGGCCGCCGCGCTCCGCTGGGAGCGGGGGAGGCCGCGGCCGGGCCGCCGGGCACCGCCGCGCTGCTGTCGGTGGGTGCCGGGCCGATGGGACGGGCAGCCCGGCACCGCGCACCGCTGCCAGCCCCCCTTCCTCCGGGAACGCTGCTCCCTGACGTCAGATGTTTGCCTAGTCTTTTGTTCAGTTAAAAATAGTTTCACGCAGCAGCTTACCTGCCGTGGGTGGCGGCTGACCGTGGGCTGCGCCAGGGAAGCGTTTTCTGGCAGAATCGATTATTTCCTTCGCCCTCGGATCTTTGATCTCCGCACGCAAATTAATTATAGTAGTATGCACGAAACTGGATCGCAGTTTTCTAAACCCAGCATTTTGCTGCCTGAAACACATGAAAAGGGAAAGTTTCTTTGCAGTCTAGCTGTAGCAGAGCTACGTTACCAAGGCTAGGTATTTCTTACTGCGACCCATTGAATTGTATGTACTCTCAAATATTATCATCACTCCAGTAGCCTTTATTTTTTATTTTTGCCTTTGCGTCTCATTCATGGCCGTTATGGTGTTGTACTTGCAACTGCATATTATCCTACTAAAATAATTGCTTTATAGCAGATTACTTGCAGCAGACATTTATTCTTCTTCTCCTGATTCTATGGAGTTATTAGAAAGTAATGGGTGCCAAGACAATCAAGGAACATTTCCTAATTAAAGAGGAAAAATGGAACTGTCACCATTTTCCACTGTTTGTGAGCCAATTCATGTGCTCAGATCACACACATTTGTACATCACGAACACAGGCATAGGTACTGTATGTCTGTAGTGCATTTGCACACACGTACACACACTCCTCACACAGTTAATTCCTATTTCTTACAGAGGTTAAAGAATAACTTGAAATCGAAGACAAATGAATTGACAGGAAAATGTATCACTTTTTTTCCGCTTTAATTTCTTCCCACATTATAATGAATCTCTGAGCCTTTAGCTAGGTGGGCAATTAACCACCCAGTGCCCGCTGCCCTGTAACAATCACCCCGCTGTATAGCTTATGAGGCTGAAGTTTTTTAACAGCTCCATATCCTTATTTTATTATTGTGTGCGTGTGGGATACGTAATCTCCCACACGCGCAGATCTATGGGATCTATACAGCCGATGTATAATTTTATAGTTTATCTTAGCCCAACTGCTCCTGGGTGACAAATCTGTCTGTCGCAGAGAGCACCGTCCTCATTTCAATACTATTTCGTTCTGGGAGCGCGCACGGTAATTCTTTACATCGAAATTGCTTCCCCTCTGGTTCCTATATTTTAATTTAGTAAAGGACTGATTAGCTGTGGCTTTAAAAGGGCCAGGTCTGCGCTGGCTAACAGCGTCACCTCTCACCTCTCCGCAGCCCCGGGCTGGGGTCACTGCGGGGCCGCGGCGGGGGAGTTGGCAGCGCTGCTCCGGCTGCCGCTGCCGCCGCGCCTACCTGCGCGCCCCTCACCGCGCCGCGCAGCGCCCCTCGCCGCTGCCGAGCTGCCTCTGGGAGCAAATCCCCCGTCCCCCCCGCCGAAGGGGGAAGAGCAGCCCGCCCGCCTCTGCCTCTGGTACACCGCTGCTGGCGCGAATCACCGCGGAAACAACGGGAAGATGCGGCTCTGCTAGGCGAAAATAATTGTTTGTTTTTTTTTAATACGCAAGGACCTGGTTTAATGGCACCCTTTCCGCTGACTTCCAGGGAGGGGAGGAGGGCCCGCCGGGGCGCATCGTCCTCTTTAAAGGCTTCGTGCAAACTTACACATTTTGAAAGAATAACTTCAAAAACCTGTGTTTGATTGTATTCAGACGTGTGCCCATCTCACATCGATTTACGGATCCATTGAAGGTGTAAAGGTGATAATATGCAGGTCGAGTGTCCCTAAATCAGCAGATTCTCCCTTCTCTGACAAATCCTGGAATTAGTTTAACGAGGGAAAAATATTAATTTTCATCTGTAAAAAAAATATATTTCAAAGAGGGATGATATTCTAACAGGAGAGACTACAATAAAAATCAGAATCGCTTCTGGAAAGGTTTCGCTCTGAGCAAATATTTCGAGTATGTCGGATCCTCATAAAACTACGCTATAGACTTTATTCTGACGATAACTGGAAAACAGGCAAAGCTTACAAAATACGAGCAAGAAAGTGTCGAAATCCATTTTTTTCCTACCTATGAACAATGAAAGGTGCAAGTACATTTTAAATACTTTTGATCTTTATCAAACGATAGGTGCAGATAAAGGCAAATACCGAATATTCAGGGAAACACAAATAATTTTAAGAAGTTACCTTTTTTTGTTTGGTTTTTTTTTTTGGGGTGTAGCGGTGCATTTAGAGAACTGGTGCGGAGTCATCACTTTGTTTATTTTTCTAACGTCTACTCAAATTCCAGCAATCCGCAGAGTAGTAACAGCTTTTTTCATGTGTTTATCATCGAGGTTGCAACAGGATTCGCCTCAATTGTTCTGCCTTTCTTGTGTTTTCCTTTCTTCCCCTTTCTGCATTTCCCAGATACATTCGCTTTTGTTGCAAAAATAAACAGCGGAGTTTTTAACAGCAATTTGAGATGATAATGGTTACTGATCCCATTCTTTCCATCATAACCTTCAAGTGGTTTAAGATTAATGATAGGAGGTGTTTTAGCAAGGAGTGTGGGTTTTCTTCTCCAAAGACCATCGCTATGATAATTTACTTAAGATGTTGACAAGACTGTCAGTAAGGCTAATTTTTTATTAAGCTGCGCTGTAGCAACTGTAGTAAGCATTTGTTGTTATTTAAGCACATTGTATTTTTTGAATGCCCGACTATAAATATTGTTATTTGCTCTCTGCCTGATGGATTTGCAACAGAGATTATTCCCCTTGCCTTTGTTTCAGGAAAGGTGTCTTCTGGTATTCTGATAAATATTCTTCTCCACCCTCCCCCATCCCCTTTCACGCACATTTTTTAAAAGAAAATAAATTTGAGCAACTACTGTCTTGGTCCAGCAATGTCTTCTGCATAGCATTGTTTTGGCTGGACTCTATCTAGGCACATCCCTGAACCAACGGGACAAGATGAAGGTTTGAGTGCTGGGTTTGTGTGATTATTATTTTTTTTTTTTTTAATTGGGCAGAATTACCTTTTGAACAGTAAATATGTAACTGCAGCGCCCCAGGGTACGAAGAGGCTGGGGTCCCTCCTTAAGCGAGGCAGTTTGGATGTATCGACGGCTCCCGAGCGGAGTTCTGCCTTGTCCGACCCCCCGGCACCGGCGCCGCCCGGGAGCGGCTCCCCCCGGCAGGCCGGGCCCGCGGCGGGCGGCGGCGGCAGCGCTCCCCCGGCCAGGGCTGTCCGCCCTCCGGCCGCTTTCCCCGCTCGTCCCGGGACAGCCGGCAGCACAGCCCCTCGGCGGAACCCACCGGGGCGAGGGCTCGGTGTGGGCACGGCGGGCTGGCACGCGTGGGTGCGCGGAGGGCAGCGGAGGCGGGCGCCAAGCAGCCCGCTCGATCGGAGAGGAAAAGTCTGGGATGAAATCCTAACAGAGCGGCCGATTTTACCTTACTGTTGTGCTTTCAATAAACATGAAGCCGTGGCCTTACCTAGAAATCACGGGGGCCCTGTGACACCCGTTGGGCGCTGCTTTATTGCCTTTTCCCCCGCGCCTGCGGCCAGGCGCGCAGAGGGGCCACGCGGGCAGCCGAATTCGGGTGGCGGCCCCGAGCACCCCCGCGCTGCCGCCGGCCCCGGGACGGGCAGAGGCACGCAGGGCAAACGGCGGGGGCTGCAGAAGCACGTGCCGCCTCCTTACCGGCCGCCCCTCTCCACTACCGGCAGCTCTGGCTCGCACAGAAAGGAAACGGGCAGCCTCGTAAACAGTTCATGGTACCGTTCCCCCGGCCGAAAGGGAGGCGCGGGGCAAGGCGCACCCTCTTTCTGCCGGCGCGACCCATGCGCGCCCGCGCTCCTTGCCCCGGCGCGCAGCGCGGGCGGAGCGCGCCTCCGCGGAGGCGCCGGGCGCGGGCAGCAGGGGGCGCTCCGAGGTTGCGCCTGGGAGCCCGCGCTGCCGCGCCGCGCGCCCGCGCACGGACACGCACATGGACACACAGGGGACACACGGACACGCACATGGACACACAGGGGACACACGGACACGCACGGACACGCTGGCGGGGCAGGCACACACACGTATATACGCCGCACACGCACGCGTGGAGGCACAGGCACACGCACACGCGTGTACGCGCACACGCGCGGGGACAGCCAGGTGTGCGCCGTGCTGGGCGCGCCGCGCGGGTGTCACCGTGCCGCTCTCTGTGCGTGTGCGTGTGCGCACTGTACATTATGCAACTTATTAAACACCACGATGAATTGTCAACATTTTTTTCGCATGTTAGTTCCGCTGATCCGGGCAGGATTTATTTTCAGGTCTCGGGTCCCGGAGCTATAATGCGTGATTTCTTTGCCTTAAATAAAATTGGTCAAATGTTGACAACCTTTAAGCCAATCTAACACTCAAGATTACTGATGGGAAACTAATGAGAAAATATCAGATCGTCCGGCCTGGGGGCTCCTAATTAAATCTTAGCTGATTGAAAAATAAAAGCGGGTTTGGGGGCGTGGGGGAGGAGGGAAGAACCTCCGGGCTGAACTTTAGCTCTCATTTTACGTGATATTTCCCCAGCCCATCTCTCCCTTTGCTCTCTTTCCCCCTTCCCTCCCTCCCGCCGTAAAAACTCTAATATTATTTCGCTGGTTATTTCGAGAGATCCGAATGGGGCTATCATTCCTTGCCCGGTAAACATTAAGGCCTTTAAGCAACGTGATTTAACTAATTAGAAAATTTACATCATTAAGTCTCAGGGAGAGAGAAAAGGAGAAACAAATCTGTCAGTCATTTTAAAAGAGACAGGCCCTATTGAAGTGTGAAGAAATCGGCTCTAATTCAAAAAGGCAATCGGGCAGAAAAAGCCCTCAACATTACCCTGCTAGTTATTAATCAGAAGGGGCTTCCCCCTCTTTCCTTCCCTGTAATGGCAAGAGCTGAAGCACATCGTTAGTTTCTCCTAAAGCTACCGCACAGTTTCCATTCAGCTTTTTTGCCACTCGTCCATGTCCCATATTAATAGCGAGTATTTGTCCATTCAAGGCTCATAGATTTGAAAATGTTTCCGAATTGGAGAGCTGCATCCACAGGGAAAAAATCCCTATGTATTAAAAATAAAATAAAATAAAATAAGCTCCCCGACTCCTCCCTTCCATCTCAGTCAAATACAAGGGCTGCACTGCCCCGTCCCCCCATTAACGGGAGGTCCTAAAGCAAACCTGCTTGGTGAGAACCTGTTTTTGGCTTTGTTTTCCTCCCCTGCCCTGTATTTCTAAACACAGACATAAGCCTGAGCGTGGAAAGCATCCGTAGTCGTCCCCCTCCTGGTTTAGTTTTTTTGGTTGGTTGGTTGTTTTTTTTCGGTTTGGGTTTTTTTTTTTCCTTTTTCCCCTAGGGACCGGCTGTGTTTAGTGCCACGCACCAGGCTCAAGCAGAACAATACAAACTTGAGTGAAAATCAGAGCGATCGGGTTACTGATGCCGGCTCCTTCACCAAGCGGTGCGGGACGCTGCTGGGCAGCGCGGCGAGCAGGAGGACGAGCTGGCGGCCCCGCTCTGGGGAGCGCAGCTGGGGTGGCGGCACAGGGAGCTCGGCGGGTGGGGGCAGAAATGAAGCAGCTTAGTCCAAAGCACAGAGAGGGTTACATCTCTCTCTCGCTTTCTCTTGTCTTCTCTTTCAAACGCGCTCTCTAATCCTCCCCTTCCAACTGTTCACAGTGGACTATAGTATAAATAATAAATACATCCTACTCCGCTTTTTCTCTCTCCCAATCTCGAAGAATCTGACAGTCGCTTTAATCAAAGGAGTTTGCACTGGTTCTAAAGGAGTTTGCACTGGTTCTTCATGGAGGTAATTTAAGGATTTTTAAACACGCTTCGGACAAAAACAGGCGATAGGGGCCTATTTCTGATCTCACGGCCCGGGGACGATCTCTCCTGCGGCTCGGGGAATTAACCCCGTGTAAATGTGCTCAAGATCAGCCTCCTGGTAGGGATTTTACTTGACAGTAGCCTGTGAAGAAACAATATTTTGGCAAGAAAAAAAAAAAGAAAAGTCTCTCCGCCAGCCCTATTCCGACTTCCATTCATTTACGTCCCAGGGCTAACTTGCAGTCATCTCTGTAGGCAGATGCTTACAGAAGTGTAAGGTCTTCAGCAGGACCGGGCATGCTCCTTTTCTAGCGCTAGGTCTGCTGGACGGGAGCCCTTGCGCAGCCCGCAGGGTGCGAGCCGGGCGGGCGGGCGGGCAGCTCGCTGATCCCCAGGGAGCCCCGGCCGCCCCCCGCATCCTCCACTCAGCACCCCCGGCCTCTCCGACAGGGAAGCGACCCGGGCGAAACACGTGCTCCGAAAGTGAAGCGTTTCTCCGTTCCCTGCAAAACCAGCGGAAAACCCGCCCTTGCGCCCGGTGGGCGAGCGGTAAGGCAGAGCTCCCTGCCACAGCGAGAAGAGCTGATGGCAGTACGAAATGGAGAGGGGAGGGCAGAAGGAAGAGTCTGCGCTCCTCCGCCCCTTTGCACCAGTTTGTCTTGCAGTTATTCAAAATGATTGAGTTTTCTGAAGAAGGCCCTTTAGAGAGAAAACAAAACCAGCAACAACCTCTTCCACCAAAACCAACATGGATATCAACCTGTCCACTGGCAGGCCTGTGGAGCTTAGAGGCATTACAGTAAAATTTACGGCGTCCTTAACAACTCCCAATAAAAGCATTAAAATTCCCTTTAATTGAGAAAACATTGATTTTTAACTCTGGAAAGAACGAACCCGTAATTTAATTGCAAGCTTTCACCAACAGAGCAGCATCTCAAGGAGGCCACATTCCATCTTTAATAGAGCCACTTTATGAAGTGATAAAACCAAAGAAAACCTGACAAACAGAGACAGTTGAAATTGTGCAAGAAAAGTTATTTGCCTTCCCTTTCCGTCTTTGTAGCTCCAAACTATCCCACTCTTCCCTCCTCCTCCAACCCCCGCTCTCCGATCACAAAACACAACTGTAAAAGTAAAGGATTTAGGGTCTAGGGAAGAAGTAGTAGTTAATATTTTAAATAACGATTTGCTTTTACTAGGCACCGGGTGATGCCAAGAGTTTTAAGGGAACATTTTCACAAAATGGTAGCCTCTTCTGAAAAGGAAACTAATCGGATAAAACTTCCTTGCTTTCCCTTGTTCGTTACAAAAATAATTGCTAAAGGGAAGGAAAGGGAAATCCCACCCTCCCTTTCTATCTTATTTCTGTATCGGTTTTTGGTATTATAGAAGAGTAAAGAAGTTTTTGTTTGGTGGTTTTTCATTGATCAGTCACTCTGAGCTAATGTAATTATCCTCATCAATAGAAGGCTGCAGAGAGAATCATTATGTGGGTGACATTGATAAATGATCACCCAAGAGCTGCCTTTTCTCTTGGGCACCCCCACATATGACCCTCCCACATACACAAGGTAGCCATAGAAACACCTTGAGATCCTCAAACACTGCT
The DNA here is from genome assembly GCF_050655825.1 of Lonchura striata. NCBI lineage: Eukaryota > Metazoa > Chordata > Aves > Passeriformes > Estrildidae > Lonchura > Lonchura striata. The sequence goes on along the minus strand of NC_140707.1, from coordinate 43,743,987 downwards.
GCAAATGGGAGAACACAGAGAAAGCGAGAGAAATCTAACTTCACACACTTTCTGTTCCTGCTGAATCCTTCCCATTGCACGCAGCCACCGAACCAGTCTCCGCTGTCCTGCCCCATGGGCACGCAGCCCGGCCCCGGCCCCATGCCCTCTCACAGCACCATATCCAGAATTTGAGTAAAGGGGGTTCTTATGGAGTTTGCTTCTGGGATTGTTAAATCTTTTTTTCTGGAATAGTTAAGCAATGATACACACACCATATGTATTGTACGCGCATTGCGGGACCTCCTGGCTTTAATGGCGCTCTTAGAGATTCACACCAAAGATATTCAAGATATTCACCCCATCTCAGTAATGCGACTCTGGAAAACGGTTAAACACTAATTATTAGCAGTGATTTTTTTATAGTCACAGGCCTATACAAGAAGATTCTGTCTTTCTTACTAAGGCAAAGATTTTTTTTTTTTCCTCCAGCCGCAGACCGTCCTGTTTTTGTAAGCGAATTCTAAAATATTGAGAGCAGTAATTGATTCACAATGATCCATAAATCGATGTAAGGAATGGGCTGAAGGTGTTTATTTATTTTTTTATTCCTAAAGCTGCAAGTAAAGTAGCTTTGACACTGTGTGGGGATGAAGGGGAGGAGTTGTTTAGCCGTGCGGGGTCATCCATCATCAGTGTCGCAGAGACTCTGCCCAGAGGAGCAACCTCCCTTCTGTCTGTCTCTTTCTCGCCACCAAAACTATTAATATTAAAATCTGCCTGCAAACCTTGCCCCCACCCGCCCGTCATCCCATCCGGTCCTGCTCAGCCCGCAGCGGCTGGGCTGCCCAGTCTGGAGCTGGCTTGCTCCTGCGCAGCGCCAGGGGAGTTGATTTTTCCCCGGGTGCTGTTAGGAGTTAAAAGGCCGGCCCCGTTTCCTCTGCTGAACCCAGGGATGCGGAAGGGGAGACATGTAGGGCGCAGCCATCCCTCCACGCAGCGGAGCCTTCTCCTGCCGCTCCGCGCAAGGCGGGGACGCGGTCATGCCTGGGGAAAAGATTCGGGCTTTTTCCAGGCTCCGTGGGGCTTTTTTTCCTAGCACACGCATCAGGCGTATAGTGGGGCTGGTGGCTCCACATCGATCCCCGCAAAGGCTCCGCGGCAGACCCTCGCTCCCTTCGGGAAGCCTGGAGAGCCGCTGGAGCGATGAGCAGCCCTACAATGGAGAGCGGGTCCAGCTCGTATCCCCGCTGCACCCCTTCCCCTGCCCGGCCCGGCCCGGCCCCGGCCCCTCCCAGCACACCCCCCCGGCCCTCGCAAACCTGGTCTGTGGCAATTTTCTCTCCCTCGCTCTCTCTGCGGCTATGAGTGAAAGGTGGGGAGCGCCCGGCTTCCCCTGGCATCTCCTCTTCGGCCCTGCGGTGCCCGCTCGCCGCGACGGGCAGGGCTCGGGCGGCAGCGCAGCCGGAGGTGCGCTCCCCTCCTCTCTTCGCCTTAAAGGCAGCAAAATCTGGAAGAAAAATCCCTCATTTATGGTGACTACAACTCCCAACGCAGACCCGCTCGGCGAAATAGGAATTTGGGATTATAAACATGTGTGTATGTAAACAAAAGGTGTTTCTTCTGTTACCCTTCGTTTCCCACAGCATAAGCAATTTTTATTCAGACTTGAGTATTTTCTTTAACACTATACCGCTGTCAAAACATTATTCCCGTTTTGTTTGCTTTTGACAGCTGAGCAGTTCTTAAAAATACCAAAATCAGAACCTTCCACGCTAAACAGAAAATCTCAGATGGAGAAATCTCTGCGCGATATTGTACCTTGGATTTCAGCAAGACATCTCACGGAAAGCACAGCCCAAAAGGGGGAGAAAAAAAGACAGAAAATAAAAGACAACACAGCAATGCACATATTTAGTTCATTATAAAAACAAATCATCTACTATGCCTAAATTCTTCCGTCTTTTTGCCAATGCAATTTCTGACCTTTCTCTTCAAATTTTAGATAAAAAATCTGCAAGGAAATAAAGTACTGTTAGAAAAAAAAAATTAATAAAACCTCCCTTTTAAAGTGCTAACAAAAATAATCTTGCCTTCTTAAATTCTGCATCCACAAAAATCGGAGAATTTGTAAATGGGCACCCAGACTGTGGTCTTCTTATGCGACTGAAAGGTTGATGTGATTTTAATCAGGACAGAGAGCATCAAAGCCGAGCAGGGAATTATAATCTAAATTTCATATGAAAGCCTTATAAGAGACGCCCACAAAGCAGGACCCGATTGCTAAATAAATCCTCACACCCATTCTACTGGCATCCTCCCTTCTGTCGCCAGCAGCGTGGGTCCATTTACTCAGCTCAGAAACTAAACATTAACTACGAGGTTGAGCCTCTTTCCACATTCCAAGGGAAAAAGTTGCACTTGAAGTTTTTTAAAACACCCTGGCCAGTTGGAACGATGAGAAGGAAGGAGGAGAAGGGTTACAGATTTACAGATGTTGAAGTTGGACATTTTTGTTTCCTAGAAAGCTTCGTTAATTACAAGTCCTTTCCCACTCCTCTCCTCTCAGGAGTAAAGGCAGAACTTTCCCCTGCTCTTTGGGCCCCATCCGGCTCTTGCTGATGTAACAGCGCCACTGAGGAAGATGAGAGGCTCCTTTTTCTAAATTGATCATTGCTCTTCCTAGTTCAAACCCTGCTTTAGTTGCTTCAAAATGCCAGAAGCTTTGGTTTAAGAAAAAACAAACTTTTAACCATCATTCTACTCCAGCTATTTGTATACAAAAATGTCAAATCAACATTTTTTCTGTCATTAGCTGGTGGTTTGTTGTTTTGGCTTGGTTGGTTTGTGGTTTTTGGTTTTTTTTTTTTTTTTCTGAAAACAACTGAAGACAACAAAAGGAGTAAAACCATCTCAAAATCTAGCTTATGCAATTCTCACATAGGAAAAATTCGCATTGGAGTCAAAACTTCTTTTCTCCTCCTAAGACTTCTAAATCTACTCCAGCAATAAAGCCATTCTTTGCCTCTGAGCTAAATACCTGGAGGTAAAGTCTGCTGTGGCTATGGATGTACACACACATACATGTACACAAGTGGCATTAGTCATCTCATGTCTGGGCCTTTGCCACTCAAGATCAGCTCCTATGTTATTAGCAGGTACTACAAGTATTAGACACACCTCTTAAATGCAAGCTGGTGAGAAAGTATTTCATTTTTTTTTAATCTGGCAAGAATCTATTATCAGTAATCAGAAGAAATACATAACCTCAGATGGGGTTTCATTCAATTATTCTATTAATGCGATGATAAGCGTGTTTCTGATTTTTCCAGCCTTTCTTTTCAATGCTGATAAGAAATATGTTTGAGACATCTCTCATGATAACCTCAGACTCTCCTAAACATGATTAAAAACACAAAAGCCTAGCAAAAAATCAAAAAATGAAATATTTATTACCGCATTTTGTGACTTAACACCTTTTTTTTCCTTTTTAAAACATAACGTCACAGTCCTCATACAAGTATTTTAATGTAAATTTTGACAAAGCTTAAAGGTAACAGCATTTTTTTCTAGTGAGGAACACGTGCTGAGAAAGGAAGAATTCATGGACATACAATACCAATTCCACAGCAGATCTGATACTAGCAAAAACATTCTTTTTTTTTCAATTGAGGTAAACACATAGAATATCTAACATGAAACAATTAATAGACCGAACTCTGTACGAAGTTTGTTACAGTATTCTCTTGCTTTTTTTTCCCAAGCTTTGAGTTCATGATAAAGTCCTAGGTTTGGTGCAAAGACCGTTAGTAACTTCTTTCATTGAGGAAAGCTGCCCAACTTTTAGTTTTGTTTTGTCCAAAGCCAAGGCTCAGAACTACTGGAAGAAGCTTCTGCTCTGTCTGTTCTGTCTTTTAAATCTTCACCTGCAAGCTCTTTGAAGAAGAGTCCAAAAAAAAAAAAAATAGATTGGGAGGAATGGGGAGAGACTTAATGAAGCACAAACTA